>NW_007579274.1:148821-165194 GCF_000690725.1 Stegastes partitus
TCTATTTTAAGAGGAAATTCCCACATCAGAGAGTTGTGTGTCTGTGTGTGTGTGTGTGTTTGTGTGTGTGTGTGTGTGTGTGTGTGTGTGTGTGTCCGTGTGTCCGTGTGTCCGTGTGTGTGTGTGTGTTGTTTTCAGACCCTGGCGTGCTGCAGCCTTGTTTACTATGTGACTTAGTCCCCCGTCTTAAGTTTGGCACCGTGACATTTGCTGCGAGCTATTTTTACCGGATGAACTTGGCCTCGCAGAATGACACACTAACACACACATCATCATCGCACAAACACACACTCGTTCCTGCTCAGTCCCGACAGACACACACCATAGAGACTTCATATAGGCAACCACCAGGCATAATAAGCCCACAGAGTAACACCTATCAACACTGTCTTCATCTGAGCTAAATTTATCCTTAAAGGAAAGCCAGAGTCGTGTTTTTGGTGTGTGTGTGAGCGTGATATATAAGGCTGCCTTTAAAATGTGATGTGACGCAGGGAGTTTCTCACATGATCTAACTGTAGTAAATGGCAAATATATCAATTTTCTTTTTTAAAAAGTGCCTTAAATACAATGTATATGAATTTCTTGTGAAGAAAAAAAGCAGCGTGTTCCTCTCAAGTGGACACGACAGCGTTTGTTCCTGAGGCCTGTGTTCAAGCAGTTTTTAAAAGCTCAGCACAGAATTTGTCGTTGTTCTCGCGCCATAAATCTACTTGTTTAGGTTTTAAGGGTTTTTCGGGAGACGTCCCAAATTCACCCAGAACAAAACAGCGAAATGTGTTTGGGCTGAAGTGGATTACAGGCAGTGATGTGTGGCTTCGTTTCCCACAACAACAAACAAAAAAAAGTTGGACATGCTGGCCTGTCTCTTTTTTTTTTTTTTTAGTTTTTTTGGAAATAGCTACTCTTGAAATAAGAAAATGACAGACAGCAGTAACTTAAAAACATGTTCTTAAACACACACAGGAAGCCGCAGTAATTTGTTTGCACGGCCTTGTTGACAGAAGCAGATCTCGATGTGAATTCTGGACACTTTCTGCTTCACTGCGTCAGAAACGAGTTCTTGCCTCAGAGCTTTGATTTCCAGAAACCCGCAGCCTTGATTTAAACCAAAAGCTGTAAGTTTTATATCGCGACATAGTTTGTATTTGGGTGAGTTTTTATTTCAGCTGCATGTGTCAGACGGTGATACGTGTGTGTGTGAGTGTCTTTGGAAAGGGTTACTGTTAGTGTGTGCAGCTTTAATCTGCACCGACGTCTGGTCAGCTACTGGCTTGAAATGCATGCAGCATTTAGGAGTGTGTCTGTGTGTGTGTGTGTGTGTGTGTGTGTGTCTGTGTGTAAATTCAGACTTTCACACTGAGCTCCATCAGCTGGAATCCACAGGGTCTCTGTGTCGGAGGTTACACAAAGTGACACAGACTGTCACAAACCCTGACATCTGTCAACACAGTGTGACTCTGTGTGTGTGTGTGTGTGTGTGTGTGTGTGCAACAGACAGGAAACAACAGATAGAAAATACTAATGCAGCCTTTTATTTTTTCTTTTTCCCCCATTTGGTGCTATATTCTTCCACTCTTGTCACTCTTTTGCTCAGTCCTGGATTTTAGTATTTCATTTTCCTCTTTAGTTTCCATCTTATAAACCCTGTAAACAAGCTGAAGTCCCGACGCAGTGGCCATGAGTTTGAATCTGGCCAATGGCCATTTGCTGCAGGTCCTTCCCCGTCTCTCCTCCCTACTTTCGTGTCTTTCTTTCTCCACTTACCTATCTAATGAAGTTGAAAGGCCAAAAAAGTTAAATAATTTTATACTGACAAGTACTACTGGACTCTGTTGCACTGATTTACCTTAAACCAGCTGTCATTGGACCAGCCTAAACCCTTTTTTAAATTTTTTTTTTGCCAGTTTTGCTAAACAGATGTTAATTACTTAGTCATTGGTATTTCTACTGATGGTTTCTGCATACCTGCAGTGTACCTGTGACATGCTCAGTTTGAATGCTGCATGTCTTTAATCCAGTCTTTCACAATGTTGCCTGAATATTTTAATCAGAATGTTCAAAACAGACTTTTATAAGTGATAAAAACCCCCAAAACAAATAACTTGAATTTGCAAAGTTTTGCTCTCCAAATATTTCTCCCTTTCTGTCTTTTCAGGACATAACTTTTGCTTCCCACAGTTGAATATTCACAGTTGTCTGTGATGTCAGGGTTTAAAGTGTGTGCATTCAGCATTGGTATATTGTGGTTTGATTTTTTTTAAATTGCCGTTTGATAAGCAGATGACACGCAAATGTGTTTATGGTGCAATTTGCATCGTACCTCTTTTTCACTTATAATAAGATGCAAAGATTCTGTACATTACATACATTAGGAGACATGGAGCACAGCATGGACGTGTCAGCAGGGTTCTATTTAGCAAATGTTAGATTGGAATAAAAACGTTTTGTCCCTGACATCAGTGATTATTAATTGTCATCTCTGTTTTAATCAGAATAATAGTTGGCTGTTTGGCCTTAATCATGAAGCCCCATCTTTGTCCTGATATATTTCTTTCTTTCGTGATTTCCGTTTTTCAAAACTCTCTTCCTGGAAAGCCTGTTATCTTGTGTTAGTTTACGAGTTAAACCCAACAGACGGGTTATTATTCCTCCATAATGCATCTGGTGTCCTTTGCAGTGGGGCTGCATGTGTTGCACTGGACTGGAACTGTATGAGTGGATAATGAGGCTTTAGGCCTGAAGGCTGCTGTGTGCAGGATGAAGCCAAACAGTCACATCATGACTCGCAACCAAGCACTGAACACAAATACACGATTCACACAAGCGCTTGCATTAGTGTGCAGTCACATGGTCATAATGTGTGTTTTTGTGCACACGCTGCTGCGCGTCAAGACCCTGAGGTGAATTTTCACAATTATCTTTCTTTTGTCATAGTATCCGTCCTGCATGAAAAACACTTTGAGCTGCGTTTTTATATAAATACTGTTGATCAGTTAAGTGCTCTTCTCGTCCTCCCACTCGCTTCAGGTTTTTACCTGCAGGTTTTCTTTGATCTCAAGCTTTTCTCGCCCCTATCGCCCTCTTTCCTTCTGTCTTTATCTCCACGTCTGCCTGTCGAATGTGTCATCTGTGTGTGTTTTTTCAAACATTTGATGAGGAATCGGATTTTGCGTTAGCTGTGGGTGGGATTCCCCCGCGGGCCCTCGTGATGGAGGATGGAGTTCTTAAAAAGCTGATGATGATGAAATGACTGTCAGGCTTAAATGGTTGTTTGAAGTTTTTACAGGTGGAGTTTAATCTTTTATTTACACGTTTTATTCGTGTCAGTGCTGCTTTTTAAGTTTTTTGTGTATCAGTGCTCAAGCAGACTATTTTCCTTCTTGTTTAAAGGCACACATTTCTTAAGTTTTGATGTTGTTGCAGAATCTCATCCTGGTTTCATCAGCGTCACTCATTTGCTCTGCATGTTCAGTCTTTTTTGAAAAGTTCAGTCGCTGCTACACTTTTTCCACATATCAGCTCACGTCAGATCATTTTGTTTTTCAGTTTTGACCCATTTGTGGCTGCGTGGGTATTAAATGCCTCTTTTTGTCTTTTTCTCCCAGGATGCCACTTACTGGCTGCAGGTCCACCGGTTAGAGCATGGCGACGGAGGAATCCTCGACCTGGATGACGTGCTCTGCGACGTGGCCGACGACAAAGACAGGGTGAGTGACACTCGGGGAAATTACTGGATTTACGGCAACTGGTGTGCTTTTTTTTTGTCTGTTTTTGAACTGTCAGGAAGTACTTACCGACCAATCAGATAAGAGAATTTCTTGTGTACCAAAGCGCCCCTTATCGCTATCTGAGCTTTCATTACCTTCCCTTTGATCAGTCAAGGACTCTATGTGTTGATACAGTTGCCTGACTTCTTGTTAACAGAAATAGGTCAATGTGCTTGACTTAGAGATCCTGGATTGTTCCTATAAAAACACACAAGGTAAAGTCATGTGCTGTTAACCAACAAGGTGCAAAATAACAGCACTGCTAGTTTTAAATTGGTTTTGTAAATGACTTGTTTTTGAGCTACTTGCAAAGTTATTTACAGTTATTTCAGGTCTTGCACTTGATGAACTGTTGAAGCCTGACAGTCGTACCTGCTTTCTTCATCTGTGGCTCTTAGTGCAGTTTTTAACTCTTCAAGCGTGAAACTGATCCGAGAGCAGCTCATCCTGACCGACAACCAGGAGGTCACAGAGTCACGTCCTCTGATGTTAAACAAGAAGTAGTCAGCTGCAGAGAAGACGGATTTTACAACACGAGGCCAGGGGTTGGAGCAGGATGCAAATCTGCTCGGTTTGTCTCCGTTAGAGAACATTGTGCAAACGTAGTTCAAACATCCTGAGTTTGTTGCAGTGTGATATGATGGGAGCTGAAGCTAAAACTACTTTTCAATGGGAGGGAAGCATTTGGCACCATTTTTTTATTTAAAATGTGCAAATGTTAAGTGCTTCCTTCATCTTAAATCATTTCTGGTATTTTCTGTCTTTTGTGACGGTGCATCGAATCTCTCTGGATTTCTAACTGGTAGCTGCCAAAACAAACAAGACGTTTGAGACGATTACTAAAATAATCCTGAAGCACTAATGGAAGCAGGAAAAGTATTTCAGGAGAAGTTACGTGCACTTTGTGAAGTAGCGATGGGAGGCTGTTCAGTCATCTTAGACACACTCATTTAATTACAGTAATTATGCAGCAGCTACACTGTGCAGTTAATGCTTATCTGATCATAGAAAATAGAGCTTTCTGAGTTAGTCTGATGAAAAGTCTGGTTGTAATTCCCATGCCTCACTTTCAATGTTGTGTTTTCCATTATTTCCTTCAGGATTTTTACAGTTTAGGGGTGAAGGTTTTGGTATTTGTGTTTCTACAGAGTACAAGGGTTTCAGAAAATCACACAACCAACTCTGGTACTACGTTTAATGCCTTAAATGTGAAATACGGCTCAAGAAAAACACATTTCAGCAAAAATTTCATGTTCAAGTGTTTAAGAAGTATTTGACCTTTGCCATCTGCGATACAACGTTGAGCCCGAAGGAAGAGAAGGAGAGTTTTCTCTCTAGTAACTCAGCTTTTAGGTTTATATTCCATCATGTATGAGAGCATATCTACATGTGTGTCGGTGTAGCTGTGGCCTCTCTGGGCGAGCTGTCATCATGCTATCTTTCCACATTGCTCTCTCTCTCTGACCCTCTCTGTTTCGTCCCTGTGGGCGTTTTCCAGCGCAGAGAATGTGCACAATCCATACATGACGACCTGTCAGCCGCCCCGACACAAAGCTGCACCGCTGTCACTGCTTTGACACAAAACCCTTTGGGGGATCGGAGAAGGGTTAAATTTTCTGTGAAGTTTGAACGTACAGAGTATCTGCATACAACACTCAGATAAAAATTACGTAGATTATTGATGTTTGCTGTGAAGTTCTAACATTTTAAATAGTTTTTTATTAGTATAGGTGTTTTCAGCCGACAGATTTTTGCAACATGGCTGGAACTTCTAAATTATTTCATGTGACTACAAACTGCTTTTTTTGTATGGTCCCTGACAAATGTGTGTATGTCACGGTAGAGACTGGAGATTCTACTGGTAGAGACTGCGATCTCTGCAATCTCTACTGGTACCAGATCGCAGTCTCTACTATGGCATCGGCATCATCGGAGATTGTACTGGTAGAGATGGTTGATTCTGAAGATTGGTAGAGATTGCGATTGGTATTGCAAACCTTGTATACAGGAACAAAAACATAAGGAATTTGTGACTATAGTAACATAAATAACCATTTAATTTTGGTATCACTGTATGCAAAGCTACAAATACTGGTCACAAGATTTTTTTTTTTTTTTTAAACTAAAAAGTCCATTTCAGGCCCTAAATGTCACAAAATCCTGCTCATCTCAGGTAAATGTGGAAGAACCCTGAACACTGTTCTAAGTGTCCGTCTCTGCACATTTGTCTTTCTGCACAGTGAAGCTCAAACATGCAGTTTCATATAAATGTAGTAACTGTCCACGTCTGAGCAGAAGCGCCTCCGAGGTGAAAGGTGCATGTTTTGGATGTGCTGGTATGCATCATGAGTGATGTTCTTTGGGTCACTGAAGGTCTTTCAACATCAGATCTTCTTACCCATTTGACCCAGCTGAGGGCCAATCAGATCCCAACTTGCATCCCAGCAGTAGTCGGCCACTGTTCAGACCTCTTGATTCATAGTCACTTAGTTGGCCTCTCTGCAGCTTTAGCTACTAATCTGAGGGGCTTCAGCTCCTTGACAGCGACACACAGCATGTTCAGTGTTTTCAGAACTGACCGTGCAGCAAAGGATTGGCTCAGAGGAGTTCCTCTACACCCAATTGCTCCTTTAGTTCCTGGTACTTGCTGCGTTTGTCTTTTGTACGATCACCCGCTTGGTGAAATGTGAAAAGATGATGATGTTAGATTGGAGAGTACTTGATGGTACATGGTCAGGAAATCTTAGCTTCTAGTTTTAGGCACCAGTCAGCAGCTGTGTGGACTTTCTCAGAGGATTCTGGCTCTGACTCGCACTGATTGCTTTGGCAACACTCTCAGCATCTGCCTTCCGGACATGTTCATGCCAATGAAGCGACCACAAGCTGGGCCAGACTGTGGACAAAATTAAGGAAGTACAAATAGACATCGAGGTTATTAAATCAAATTTGTTGCTGTGGTCAAGAAAATATGCACTACGCAAGCTGTGATGCTGCTGATAGACAAAACTGTGACATCAATATAATTTCAGCATTTTGACCAAGCCAGGAGTTATCTCATCACTTCACAAAGATGACCAAACATTAATTGCAGAATCTCAGTACATGAAATTTAGCCAGTCTCAGAACTTTTACTTTCCTTCAGCCTCTCAACCATTTCCATCCTCTGCCAGCTAAAAAAAAATCACAAGACAAGGTCACTACAGTGATTGTCTTTTTCCCTTCCAGTGATTAAAATCTCATCTTCATCTGATTATATTTGCATATTATGAAGATGCTGTGCAATCACAATCTACTATAAGGCACTCATTGGACCGGAGAGGGTTATCTTCCATGTAGCGAGCAGCTATTCAGCACATACCAAAAAGGCATGCAGCACAGGGATGCAACAACACAGTGCATTTGTTTTTTTGTTTTTCCTTTAAAGCAAAAGTAGTCAAAGGTAAATTTGAGAGTCTTGACACTTCGGACCCCAACATACCGAGGTCATATTAAAGAACGAGTGCAAGTAAAAGTGGACTTTTGTTAGACTTAATGTAGTGTTCTTCTGTAAAGTTGTATTTAGTCCTTTATAGTTAATACGTTGATTTGCACTTCACAGTTCAGCTTTACTTTGATGTCCCCCTTCATACCTGACACATTCATCATTGCAAATTTTGCAGAAACAATCAGTCTGCAGTCTTTTCCGGAAGGACATGTTGCAGCAGAGAATAATGCAGTCTGCACTGCTGAATTTAGCAGTAGTAGATGTACAGGAAGTACGTCATTCAAACACAAAGACAAGGATGGTTTTTCAACCGTTTCCTGCAGAACCTCTCATCTTTTCTAGTTGTTGAGGCTATCTCCCTCCACTGTGCCACGTGGGAATCCCCATGCTCCGGCACTGATGGATCACTAAAGGGTGCTGCCACAGAGTCATTTTATACCTAAAGAGGTTCGTTGATGCTCCAGAGTTGAACTGCTGTGAGGAGATAGAGGTAGATAAACTGACTTCTTTTTAAATCCCACTGTGCTCTGCAGTAACTGAGTCTGTTGGAGGAACACACAGCGGACAGTGGGGCTCCGAGCAGAGGCCATGAACTATGCCTCGGTGTTTGTGAGCGAACCCCGGTATCAGTTCACTGTCACTGCCAGGTTCACAGCAGTGAGACTGTTAGTGTGCATTTGGATGTGCTGGATGTAGTTCCGATTTAATTTGTTGTCATTCGTTCGAGTCGTCTTTTCCTTGCATGTGAAACGTGAACATGTTTATGTTGGCTGTCTAACACTAGAGTGAGTGGCTGTGCTAATTGGCTAACGTTAGGTGACCTACATAGTTTGAAAGATAAGGCAGGTTGTCTAATGAGAGTTCAGTAAAATGATCCCACACTTTGGATTTTTTGCCCAACAGATGTTATAACTATTTCGTCACTGCAGGGACCAGACATGTAAACTATTGATCGACTGATAAGGGTTTTTTTTAGGGCCGATACCAACGCTGATCATTCATAATCAAGAAAGACAGACAACCAGTATTTGGAACCGGTATACATGAATGTCATATTGTAACAGCACGTGGTCATTCATAACTGTTCCTTCATTAATAAGGATTGCTATAGCTGAATATGTACGTTAGAAACAGAAGTGAGGGCGTCAGAGTGTTACAGGATGTTGGTTTACTTTGACATGGACTCCTGCAGTTCCTCTCAGTTTTGTTAATGCTTAACAGTTTTATCATTTTAATTACTCACAGAGGCCCAGATCTTAAAGCATTGTTTGGTATTTTATTCCAGACTCTGTTATAAGGCGGTCTGTGGCTGCTAGCGTAGCCTTAGCCCCTGAAAAAGTCGCTAATTTCCTGGTTTGTGGCACGGTCGGTTTTTCTTGTTCTGTTTTTGCAAGTTGCTTCTCTGCTAGAGAGACATCGCTGACGCCACCGAGTGACTACAGACAGAAAGAGGCAGAAAAACAACGATACAGAAAACCTGAATAATGACAAATATCAGCCCCAGTAATAGTCCAGGCCGATAATCGGTCTATGTGTAACGTAGATAACGTCTGTCTGTGACTGTGTTTGACTTGTTATTTTCCTTTCCTGTGACTCACTGCTCAGTTAAAACTCTGTTAACTCTTCTCATCAGCTAATATTTGGTTGACTTTTAGGAGTCCTATTGTCCGTCCAGAACCTCCAGAACGTCTGTGTGTGTCTTTGCTGACCTCTGACCTCAGGAGCTCAGTGTTGTTTGCTGGTGTGAAGCTCAGCTGCTGTTGCAGGGAAATTAAATTAAGTCTGACTTTTCTTCCATTTTCTGCAGCTGAACCAGTTGGATTCATTTCATGCAAGTTTAGCACCACTGACTTGTTGTCGGTGTGTATTTAGTGTGTTTGGAGGAAACAAGTGAAGTAGAATAGACAGTTGTGTCGCATTGTTCTGTCTGTCCTGTGTTTTTCAAATGCTCTATCTGCCCAGTGAGGACACTGAATATCTCATTATTATTTGTGATTATTTACGGTCATGTAATTATACAGCGGCTTTGGCACTCTGGAAATTAATTATCTACAAATACCATGCAGTTTTTGTCAAGTGACCCCTCATACCTCACTGACACTACGGCTGAGAAGAAGCAGCGTCTTAACACTTAGACCCAAGCATTGCTGTAAAGCTGAAGATTTCACTTCAAATTTAAACATATTCACAGTCAGTTTCAGGTTGGAAAACATTATATTTTTGGTGGATAAAGGTCTAAAACAGGCCGAATAAGTTTGGTTTCATGTTGGCTTAGCCAAAGAAAGGGGTTAACATAAGGGAATGAAACATGCATGAGTGTGAGTGACTTCATATGTCCCACTAAACATGACTGGTGGTCTCCTGGCAGCTGTGACTCATCTCTGCCATTCCACAGGAGCTTTTTAAAGACTGGAAGGAATGTCTGGCCCGTCACACAAGGACACTTTTATTGGCTTACACTGGAATCAAACAGCAAAGGCTGCATATAGCGCTCGTCTTGGGAATACAAGTGTATGCTGTAGGCTTTCATGCTGAGTGTGTGTTTGCATCTATTGAGTTCAGTGTAAAAGTGTCTGTTTTTTATACAGATACAGTTCGTGTCATCTGCGCCAGGAAAGATGGCCGCCGTCCCTCGTACACAAGTGAATGTTTTTCCAGATGCCATCTTTCCATCCGTTCATCAGCCTTCCTTCCCTTTCCTCCTTTTCTTTTTCCTTCTACCTCACAAACTAGAAGGTCCGTCCCACAGAGCTACATAAACTAATCTTCAACCTTTATTAACCTCACTTGCCGGGAATCAACTTTCTGGCAGCTGTATCTGTCATAGTTCAGCTGACGGTCATCATTTCAAAGCCAAGGAAAATACTTGCTGCTGATTGGCTGGCAGGTTGAAATTGTGTCAACTGACACCTTCAGCATCATTCTCGTCAGTACTTTAGCTCCTCATCTAAATCGGAGCTTGGAACATTTTATACAACAAGCACACGTAGCAGCACTACTTAACCTTTGTGCCGTGTTACTTATTAACTGGCAGCCAACACATACTACAACCACAAGTGAAAAGATGCGAAGGCGTCTTCAAGAATAATATTTATTGCTCTTTTTTCTGCCGTACCATGCTGAAGCAGTCTCATTTTGGCTGCTTGTGTCCATTATTTAATTGTTTTGGTCACCACTCAGAACTCATGAGCACAGATTGGGATGAAGATCGACTCGTAGATCACGAGCTTTGTTGTCCGGCTCTGCTTCCTGTTTATTACGACTTTAGACGACACTGCATGAGTTGTCCATCTCACTGTCCATTTTACTTCATATTCTTAAAGGTCATGCTTTGGGACAAATAAAATACCATAAAACACAAGAATACTGTACACTCTGCAGTGTATAGGATTGCACACACTGGACGTCTTACCTACAGAGAGTTGAGGAATTAAAGAGTTTAAAAGCCACAGAGAAAAACAATAAACATTTTGATGCTCAGTCCTGCATGTAAGGCCAGTGTGTCTTCTGCAGCACGTCCTCTAAAGTTCTACCAGGGAGATATGCATGGAGTGAGATGAATGGTGCATAACGCTGAGATGTTTTTTTCTGAATCCTCCTCTTAAAAACCTCCTCTCTGGTTCCACACCAAGAGCAGAACCAAGCTTCCTTATCAGTTCATGCTACATGCTAGCTACATGAAATACTTCACTCACTACCACCGAGTATTAGAACATGTGCACCATGGATCTGAGCGTCTTCAGTAGATGAAGTCAACGCTGGCCCGTCATGAATCCGGCTTTTGCTTTCCTTGACTTGTCCACTTGTTGTCTGTACAATCTTTGTGTGTCGTCTTCAACAGCCTCCACATCAGTCCTGCTGATGGAGAGAGGAGTCATGGAAGCCTTTCCTCCTCCTGTAGTTCTTCTCTAGACCTGTTCTTTTTCTTTTCTTTATAAAATGTTGTAGACGGTTACCCTCTGAACCCCGAGCAGTTTCTGGGTGTGTTCTTGCTCCCGTTTTACTTACTGTGTCGTCATTTTTTCATGGAAACAGCACAACCATGGCTAGAAGCAGAGAGAGCTCAAAAGTCTGCTGTGTGTAGTGTGACACATTTACAATGACATAAACAACACAATCTTTTCATAAAAAAGAAAAAAAACAACCTAGAATCAACATTTACATTTATTTTCCGAGTGCCCACAGGTGATACCACCACTGGGACAAACGGTGACTCTACATACTTAACATATTTGGCTTGTTTACATACGTGTGTCCGATCTGTTCTGTGTTAACAAGTTCATCCCGGTTTATCTAAACGCACCTGAATTTTTGTTGCATGACTGTTGGTTGCAGCTGAGTCGGTGATGACATCTTGCGTGCGTTGAGGAGTTTTTCAGAGAATCTAGAATGTTTTCAATGAGGCATGTAGAGTCATATCTCAATTCTTCATGTAGTTGTTTTTCCCCAATGAAACCAAAACTCTCACATGGCACAAATCCTGTGACTCTTTCTGCTTTTACAGATAAATGGTCAATTTTCGTAATTTTTCTTAAACTAACATGCAATTCAGAGGGTTAAGCCTGTTCTCCTCCTCCGGTCCTTCCCTGATTCAGACCACGGCAGCAGTGCCATCTGAGAATTTATTTACATTACAACGTCAGGGAGCAATTTTAATTATAAACTCCAGAGCTGGTTATGAAGAAATATTAGGACGGCATAATTGTTTAGTTTTAATACCTCCAATAAAGAGTCTTTCCTGCATCGCTGTAAATGAACCATTAAGCCCGTGTAGACAAAGTGTGTGTTTGTACTATTTGGCTGAGGAAAAACTACATTCATCATCCCATTTAAACAGCCACGGAGCTTTAAAAGTCCACGGGTGGTGTGGTGATGGGTCGTAGCTGCTCTCCTGCAGGTATGCACACACTCTGCAGCTCCAGGCACACACACTGGAACACATGCTCACTCATATCAGATACTTACCAGAATGCACACACACACACACACACACACACACACACATAGTATTGCCGTCTTCTGTCATCCACTTTTCTTCTCACATGTACCCCCCCGACATACCCTGGGTGTCTGGTGACGGGTTTGTCCCTGCACACACTCCTGCAGCGATGTCACGACCCTGAGTGATGGCACCTGGGCTGTGCCAACAGCACATACCTCTGTGTGTGTGTGTGTCTGTGTGTGTAGGTGTGTGTGTGTGTGTGTGTGTGTGTGTGTCTATGTGTGTGTGTGTGTGTGTGTGTGTGTGTATGTGTGTTGCTACAGGGTGTGCCTCACAGCTGTGCTTGCCGTTACTCCGTGGCTGACATGTGTGGCCCCGGTCAGCGTGGTGCCTGGTTGTGTGACAGCCACACTGACTGTTCAGCTCAGAGTGTGTGTTGCTGTTTTTCCTCTACATTGTTATTGAGATGGGTATAATTGCAGTTTTAATGTCAACATCTATCTTTTGAATGGTGTTTTTATTTTTTGTTTGTTTTTTGATCAGTATGATGAATAAAAGGGTGGAATTCCTTTTCTGCATGTTTTCGTGCGTTTGCTCTTGAACCAGGCGATGTGTCGGTCTGAGCTGAATATAGACGCGTCTCCTCCAGCGTAGGAGACGAGCAGACAGACAGACAGACAGGCAGACAGGCAGACAGGCAGACAGGCAGACAGACAGACAGACAGACAGACAGGAGGGGCCGCGAGGTTAAATAAACCCAGAGGAGTTTCTTAAAACGACTCCTTCAGGCTTCTGTTTATCCCGTCGCAGCGTATCAACAGACACACAGGCTACCGCTCACATACTTTAGTGTAGTGTGTGTGGAATCGGAGTGATTTGATCCTTTTAAGCAAGTGCAGCATGTCCAGTGTCATTTCTCAGGTCTGTCAGGCCGCACACATCAGTATTCACTGAAAGAAAATACTGGCTACGAGGCTGTCTTTGCACATAACGTGAGATGGTTTTAATGGAGGAATGACTTAAAAGATGTCTTGATGGGATTTACACGAGAACAGAGAGGGGGAAGTAATTAGGAAATGGCCTCATCAGAGGGAGTAACAATAGTAATATACTTTGAAAGCAGGGCTGACACCCGTGAAAACACTGAAGCGTTTACGCGTATTGATCTCATGTCATGTATTTGACCCATTTGTTGTATCTGTGGTTCGTATTGATTTTCCAAGTGTGTGCACAAGGATGTGGAGATGCCTTTAAAACCCGCTGAGGCCTTTTAAATGCTGACTGATGCTGAATACGGAGGTTTGCGTCTGATCTGAAAACAGCAGAAGAAAATTACTGCTTTTGATTTGGAGGGTGATGTGAAAACTGACTTCTGCACTTTTGCCTGTTTTTATATCACTCAGCATGTAAAGGCAGTGTTCCTGCTTTCTTCTGGTAAACCCATATGCAGTGCAGATTGCCAGGCATGTCCTGAATGTCAGTTATTACCTGGCACAAGGAAACAAACTAAAGAAAGAATCATAGCTGCAGCATCATTTGGAAGCCATGTAGGGAGACAGATACCATAGATAGTGCTGCTCTGTGTGGGATTTTGGTCTGGACCGTGGCCTGCGTGGAGCTTCTCCAGCAACAACATGGTTGGGATGGATGAGAGGTCAGCCAAAGCTTGTGTGGTGGTTAAAAAAAAAAAAGAGTTAAATCACCTCTCACATACTGAAATATATTCTGTAGGTTGTCCTTGAATAATTGAACAATTGTCATTTTGGTGCCAGTCCGCAGCAGCATGAATGATGAGTTGTGGTTGGAGTTGGCACTTCTCACTGACTTCCACTTATAGTAGCTGTTCATGCTTTTCACCCTGTTTTCCAAACTGGTGCCGTAAACAGAAAATGCACAGCTTCCTGTGCACTTTCTGTTCAGTTCTTATACCAGGAAAAACCTCCAAGACATTCCTGCAAACTGAAAGTGGACGCTGCACAATGTGACATTATTACGTAACATGTCGCCCACAGTGTGATCGCCCCTCTTGTCGTTCACTGTTGCTCACATAGAGGGACATCTCTCTTTCACCAAACCCTACTGGACTGACCCTCCTCCAGCCCTCACAGATCTTCCTGAGGGAGCGTTGGTGATGACCTCATTTATTCCAGGCTAGCCCTCCTTCTTTTCCTCCTCCCCTTTCTTCTTCCCTCTTTCTAGCCTCCTAATGAGAACAAGATGACAAGTTTATACCAGACTCAGCTGGGTGACACAGAAACTTCGGAGCAGGCCTCTGAGAGACAGACAGACTGAGGCGGACTAAGATGTTAGAAGTGTTGTGTATAAGTAGAGTAATTGACAGTATCTCCACTATTTTGCATGTGTGTATAAAGTGTTGGAACAAAGTGAGAAATGCCCACAGGACCATGCAGCTGTCACTTTCCTTTGAGCCCACCTCAGCTAGGGGTGGCTGATCTCACTACATTTTATTGCAGGAAATATTAAATTGGCTTCTTAATGGTGCTCAATGCAAGTTGCTGCTCACCACTTGCCCTGGCTCTCCTACTATTTGACTTCCTGCAGGCTGGTCAGGTCGCTGTTGTGGCAGTTCTTGATGTCATTGAGCTGCTTCTCCACAGAGTCTTGTGTCTCATGAAAGAACCTCAACTACATCATCTTGGACTGCAGCTGGCACATCTGCTGTAAGCTGATGGGCCACTCCAACCAGAACCTGCTGGAGGTGCACAGCTTGTTGGTAGAGAGCTAGTCTGTGTTCCTCTACAACAAGCTCAGCAAGGCTGCAGAACAGAACACCTTAAAATCCACCTGTGATGAGGCAGCAGATTGCCATTGACAGCTGCTGTCTAAGATGGCAGAGGTGGGGTCCATCTGCAGGACGAGAGACTCACTGGTGAGGCAGCTGAGTAACATGGAGGACCACATGACAGCAGCTTGGTCTGCAGGAAGGGAAACGTGGAATAGGATGGTTAGCAGCGACTACATTTCTAAAAGAGACGCCAAAGACGCCAATCACTGTTTCCGTTCAGAACTTCTGTTAGAGTGAAAACAAAATGCAAAAGTTTGTCTTTTGGCCCTTTAGCCTTCACTTCAGGTGGTAAGTTCTGTATCCAGGCTCTCGTCATCAAAAGTGCAGCTACATCTGTGGGTTGAATTTTATCTCAAAATACCATCAACTCATCTTTTGGCCATTTAGCAACCCCTAACCTTGGTATTCTGAAATATTAAGACAATAAACATTAGCGGTCGTGACAGCATGCAAAACCATTGGAAGAAACATAGCTTTGTCTAAACGAGACACAATCACAGAGTGTGTTCAGAGATACTGTGAGGAGATAAAAATCAGTCCACACTTCCACACAGACGCCAAACACCACAATGGAGCATCAGGATTTATGATCTGTTATGATAAAATGTGATTGATTGTACATTCCTGTTTGCGTATGTCTTCACCCCCCAAAGCTATCGAAAATATAAAATACCAATATACACCAGTGGTATTCTTACACATGTGAACAAGCCTTCAACTTCTCATCTTTCCTTCAGGGCACTTAAATATAACCAACAGGAACCCAACATGTTGTGCTTGTTTCATTAAACTGATCACATGTGAATGCCAGATGAATATCTTCTAATTGCATCAATTTGGAGGTTAGCATTTTGTCACAACAGGCCTTTCCTCTCACCTCCTCTGTAAATCATTTAAGCTCATTGTTGTTCATGAAATAAGCCGCCGCGCTTGTTTAAACACGTGAAGAAGTTTTGCAAATGTTTTAAAAGCTGTTTAGACTCTGGAGGTGTGTTTGGGCTTCTATGACCGGTCGTGTCCGAACACCACCTCCAGCGGCTCCACTCACCCTGCTGATGGATGTGAGGCCTTATGGGAGCTTCTCCATCAGGCTCTTTGTGGCTCACGGGTGAACAAGGGATGTGTAGGAGAAGATTACAACATGCTTAACACTGGAGTTTGAGGATTTTAGGGTTTCTTGAACGTTTCATACAACACTTTGGTGTAATTATCGGCAAAACATAGGTCATATCGTAGTTACACTGAAAAAAAAAAGATCTACTGCGTGTTTGAAACCGTTATTGATGAAATACATGCCATGAGTGCACTAGAACACGTGTTGGAACCAAACTCTTAGCGACACTCTCCCGTTAGCTAGGACGCTAGCTGCTA
>NW_007579275.1:0-98942 GCF_000690725.1 Stegastes partitus
TCACAGTAACACCGGAATTACATTATGGCCACTAGAACTTCTGCATCAAAATCCAATGTTTTGTTGAGCCATCCATCCACCCAGACTTCCGCCTCCACTTTTTAACACATAACAATGTAACACTGGGATTATATTACAGCCACTAGAAACCCCATGACAAAGTCCAATGTTTTGTTGGCCCATCCATCCATCCACCCAGACCTCCACCGCCTCTTTGTGGCTCATAATAATGCAACACCAGGGTTATCTTATGGCCACTAGGAATCCCATGACAAAATCCAGTGTTTTGTTGACCCATTCATCCACCCAGACCTCCACAGTCCATGCGCATTGTGGCATCTTATGGCCACTAGAAAGAACTAGAAATGCATTCCACTTCATTGCAAATATGTGTAATTTGGGGGCATTTAATATTAATATTTCAGATTAGTAACTCCCCATGAAATGTGTGACAGCAGTAGTTTCCACACTGAAAAGACCCGCCACAAGAATAGCCCCTATAAATAAACGTAGGCATCTTGGAATTCTTCATTTGGTTCTGCAAGATGCCAGTGGTCATAAAATATGTGTTAGATCTTCAGGTTCAGCCTCGTTGATCATGATCTGATGCTGCTTTACTGACCTGAAAGAGGCCACATGTTCCCCACCAGCAGCACTGGAAGCATTTAGGACCAAAACTGTGTGCGCTATTAGCTTCAACGCGTCGTGTTTGTGACTTAGACGAGGGCGAGATCGCATGTTACGACCAATTAATGCAAGAAACTGTGTGGAAGACATATTTTTTAATTCCGGGCCTCCTAACTAATTGGATAAATAGATGCACAATCAGTGCACAAGTGGGGACTTTCCTCCACATTCGCTGCAGTGCAGGGCGATAAAACTATAACTACAGTACATAACAGGCAATAATAACAATGAGATTGTTCTTGTGAGAATAATTTCAAGACTGCAGCGTTGTTGCTCTGTTTTTCTTTACGGCCAGCGTGCAACTTCTCAACGCTGTGTTTGCTTCTCGGCTGCCCCTGTGTAACCAATAAGATTTCCACAGAACAGAACGGATTGAAGGGTGCATATAAAGAGATAAAATAAAACCCTGTTACTACAAGTCTGGTGTTTACATGACCAAACAACCCTAAAATAATGAGGCAAATAACACGGCGCTTTATGATATTAATACCCTGAATATGACCTCCATTAAAAATACACTAGATGCATGTTTGATCCGGGGTTTTTTCACGTTATTTTCATAATTGCTTTAGCCTTAAAGTGCGGAATCATAAAAATAAAATAAAAAAACAACCAGGCAACATTTTCGGCTTCATTATTAAACTGGAACGCCTACTTCTGAATTTGTTACCCTCCACTGTGTGTTCTATTGTATTTAACACAGCATCTAATGTCCGCCATGATCTGCTGTTCTTGTGGTCCTCGTGCAGCAGTCCAGCCGAGGATTAAAAACGTGCCAGACGGTTGATCATAATTATAACCTTCTGTGTGTTTTCTGGTCCAGTCTTGGACAAAACCTGCGGGAAAAAATATGGATGCTGGCACATCTTTTGCTTCTTTCTCTCAACCTCAAACCCTCAGCGGCTGCCAAATCCAATGAGTGATAAGTCAGTCAGTCATTGTGTCCTTTTCGGGAGCATTCATGTCTTGGAAAATGAACTTATCTGGGATGCACAAACATCAAACATATATTTACATTTTGAGATAAGCCGTGCTTTTGACACCGTGCAATCAAATAGGGTGCACAGGTGTTGTTCCAGCCAGCTGTTTATTACCGGCTGCTCTGCTATATGGACATGATTCATTGTTGATGTATTGAACCGGTCATCCCATTTGTTGGCTATCGCATAATGTGATGCATTCTTTGTTGGCATGTAAACATCTGGGATGTTTATCCTTGTCACTCAGCAGCTCGAGCTACCCAGTGTGTATGTTTTATTAATTTGCCACAGATTTGAGGAAATTCTGGTGGTGCAGAAAGAGCGTGTGTTTTATGAACTGTAAAGGTGGCATAAATAAAGCTGTTTTGCATTTAGCTTTTGCTGTATATTGTTAAACAAAAAATGTGGTAACCTAATCAAGGGGTGCATAAAACTGGAAACAGCTGGCATTATGCTTTTTTTTTTCTTTCTTTTGCAACTCTTAGTGCATCACATTAGCACATTGTTTTCATAATTTAATCCAAAAAGGTGGAAAGGTACAATATTTTAAGCTTTTTTTGTTTTGATTTACATGATTAAAGCTTATCGCTATCAGAAATCAGCAATCCTGTATCTCAAATTATTAGAATATTTTCTAAGATCAATCAAAAATAGGATTTGCAATACATACACTCCTGAATTAGTGCATCAGTGTGGTGTAGAATAGAGGCTGTGGTACGGATGAGGTGCTACTGAAGCCCAGCTTGCTTTAACAATACCCAATTTAAGGTTCTATGGGCTTCAGGTCAGGCTCCACAGTTGGCCAATCAAGCACACTAATACCACGGTCCATAATCCATTTGGTAGTTTTCTCAAACTCTGCATAATTTCTGATTTTCATGAGCACATAATGAGTAATAATGTAATCTTTTGAGAAGCACTTGTATATTGGGATATTAAAAAAACAGCTTAGTAAATATAGCTTGGGTGTAACGTACCAGATGCAGTCTGTGAATAAAGCCTTCATCATGTTCACCGCATTGCTTATTGTTATACAGACTTGATGCCTTTCAACTAGGCTCCAAGCGGCCAGCGTTTCTCTCGTTACCGCCACAACGTTCTCACTCGTACGGCGCTGTTTGCAAACAGCGACTTTTCAGTCGGAAGTCCTCATTAATAAAGTGGACATTCATACTTCCTTAGAGCTCCGCTGTCCGACTGGACCGCAAGTCGGCTGCTTAATGTTCCACTTGTCACAGCTTTGTTTGCATTGTTCACACGGCTCTGGTGCGGCAACGTGAGAAGAATAGGTGTATGAAGGTGTTGCCTGCTGTTATGTGTGAATCTGTGTTGTGATTGAGTTTGATTCTGCGAGGACTACTGCGGCCCGGTGGTATATGTAACTGAGCCAATTAGCGGCCAGAGTCACATGTCACACGGCGGCGGTGGCTTCAAGCCCCAGTGACACCAAGCTGTCACTGTTGGGCCCTTAAGAAAGCACCTTAGCCCTATCTGCTCCAACTGGGCTATGTGAGGAGAATTTCACAGCCCTTCTTCTTCTTCTTCTTCTTCTTCTTCTTCTTTTCATGATGAGTTATTTGTCTTTGTTGTTTAGAATCTTTGTCAAATTGTGCAAAACTGGATCCATTTTGTCTTTGGATGGCATCCACATCTGACTTTGTTCTGTCATGCAGAGCTTTTTATTGGTCAAACAAATCAGCCGCGTTGCCTCGTGTACAGGTAGAGAGTCCCTGGTTTTGGTTGACATTGTTAATTTTTGTAGCTGAAATATTTCCAGATGTTTTCGTTGCTACTTGAGTTTTCTGCAGGTCGACAAAGTGTGACAATAAAATAATCTAACTGGAGTGAAATCTCTTGTAGATTGGTCAGGCAGAATGAGAACTGGCAGCAAAAAACTGTTGTTACATGATGCATTTGAGTAAAACTGCAGACTTCACATATCATGAACTGTAACGTGGCTATTGCACATTTGCACATCTGAAAGTTAAAGCTGAAACACGATACTGTGAAACCCTAATTTGATCTGAATTCAAATGTTTCAACCAAGTTAGCCTCATCAGAAGTAACATTGAAATGTTTGGTTTTATAAAAAATGTTCATCCAGTCTGTTTTAGTGATTCTGAACTGTTTTGTTATCAAAGTAAATTCAATCCACTGTTTTGGTGAAACAGTCAAGATTTTCGTATTTTAATCACTTCTGTCTGCAGAATCAGTCACATGCTGCAGATATCATCACCGCAGTTGCACTGAATCAGGATTATAATCTAAAACACTCATTCTTTGACACTAATTTATTCTTTGTTTTTCTTTTAAAGTGCCTGCCGCTTTTGTATCAGTTCCTCTTCATTAAATCCTCATGTTTGATCGGCGTCCTGACAATAAACCAAGCAGGTACAGCTCAGGAGCGCTGCTGACATCTCACTAGCCGGCCTGTGTGGGTTTTTTTTTTTTAGACTTTATGTATCACGTTTTTATTGGATGTTATTGGTGCACAATGCAAGGCAGTTCAAAAATTCCTATACTAGGTGGGGTTAATTACGACGGAGCACCTTCACACCCGCATGTTGGAGGTCAGGCGAAAAACTCCAACTGAGAGTTATTTCTTCTTTTCACAAATCCCGTTGCCACAACCAATTTCACAGTAGTTTTTTTTGAAGACGGAACAACTCACACATTCACAGGGGCTACCCACCTACCAGAGAGAGGGATACGGGAACGTCAGCCCCCGACAACAGTAATGATGGCATGTCTGGAGAGCACAACACGCAAATCAGGACACCAATTAGTCCACAATCATCCATATTCATCGGAGGAACAAGCTCATAAAGCAAAGACACGCAATGACATTTTTTTTCCCAATATTTATTATAAAATATGTCTAAACTGGATGGAAAAGCTCAAAGTACTCGCCGGGCTCTCTTAGAGTAAAATATTAAGATGGATTTTATATAACCAAATATAAATTCTGCGGATGGCAAGTCCCTCTTTTATTCAGAGACACTTCAAAAAAGCCCAGCTTAGAGGCTCTGCAACAAGCTTTAAATGGGAGCTGAATAAAAAAAACCTTATGGCCTTATGCGGTCGGGTTCAGTGTCTGTTGGAGCAGCCGGGCCCATGTGGATAAAGCCAACATGGAAGGAGCGAGTTTTCTGCCTTTTCCTGCTCGGGGAAAAAAATGTGACTGCTCCTCGGGTCCCCGGCGCTGCTTTGTTATAAAGAATTCAGGCTCTCGGTAAGAAGGAACCTGCCACCCGTAGACTTTTTTGGAGATGTTATATTTGGTGATGTAAAACGTGTTCACGTCACATCCAGCCAGGGCCGAGTTGTACATCTCAACAGAATGTCTCGGAGAAAACTATCTTCCACAATCTGTCAAAGTGGTGCAGCAGTGGTCTACCAATTACAGCTGTGAGAGGAGAGCAGCTGTCTCGGCTCTGCAGACTCCTCTGCCACCATGTCTCATCCGGCATTACATACGTACGCCGGTGTCGAAACGGGATGTTGTACAGAGGGGTGGAATGCAGAATAAAGATTGAGGAATAGCGGGACAGGGAGAGGATTTCGTACCCGGTGATCACAGAGATTCATTATGGTCGCTATTAAAACGATCCCTCGGATAGTGTTTCCGAGCTGCAGCCAATGCGGTGACAGCGGTGCCTCTGTGGTGATCAGACACCAGGATTCAGAAACAGACACTGCTGCACCGAGGCCTGAGTGCATTTCAAGGTAACTGGTGTCCAAGCCTCTGCTGCTCACCGGGAAAGAGAAGGATAAAATGAGAGTGGGGGGAAATATAGAGGGTTATTAGATCCCAGTGTAAATTGCATCATAGAGAGGCAGCTTCTTAAATCATCGGGGCTTCCAGTGCATGTTTGAGGCTATGTGGTAGCCTGGATTGAAACTATCTGTTCTTTAATAAAGTCTATGACAAAGGTTTTCAGTCCTGTAAGGGTTGTTTTTCTTAGCTAATACAAAACATGAGTCATAAATTCAGGACGCTACCTGAATACGTGAAACACTGACGCCTTCGCGCCGACGTCTCCGCGGCGCGCCTCCAGTCGTAATTTGACTGGACGGTTGTGGGAGAAAATAGGTAAATGATTGTCGAGTGAAGTGCAGAAAAAGTGGAACAGATGCTAGTAGAAAGCGCCGAGTAATTCCGTGTTTTTTTTTGGCAAATCAACACAAAGCATAACATTTTCTTTTTAATGCCTCCTCCGCTGGGACAAATTTCACAGAGAGACAAGGCTAGTTGGATCATTACCAAAGCATGTACAGAATTTTGGTTTCTCTTTTTTATTTTCTCTCGATGTTAACTTTTTTTTTTTCTTTCAATTTCCAGTTAGTCGTTTAAAGTGCAAATCTTTGACACCAGAGACTTCGCAGCCTGAATCCAAACCACCGCCGAGCTCTGTCAGTATTCAGACGTCACCGCTGCCTCGCTGTGCAACGCAGGGATGTGCTGGTCCTGATTATAAGATCAGGATGGAGGCTACACAAGGAGGTTTTTAACTGACAGAACAAAACTAAGCATTATTTGTTTATGTCTGCTTTCACGCCGGTGTCATGAATTTGAATAGTTTTTTTCATAAATGCAGCATTATCAGCCAATAAATGGTAAATGGTCTGCACTTATATAGCACTTTACAATGTGTTTCTCATTCACCCATTCACACAAACATCCATCCACCAATGGTGCCATGCAAGGTGCTGCCTGCCATTGGGAGCAACTTAGGGTTCAGTGTCTTGCCCGAGGACACTTCAACTGTAGAGGGGCAGGGGGTCCAACCGCCAACCTTGCAATTAGAGGACAACCAGCTCGACCACCTGAGCCATAGCCGCCCTATTTATAATATGATGTTGCTGTTTAAGGCCACGATACAAGTCCCAAAAGCAGCTATTACGTTAGCCACTGGGATTTAGAAAAGCCATCCAAGCCAGTCCCGGCTTGGTTTAACACGTGAGCTGGTCTGGAGGTCTTTAAATGGCACGGCCAACTTTGTCATGGTGCCCCTTTGCTACGGTGGCCGATGGGGGCAAATGATATACATATACACAAAGAAGGTGCAAAAAGAAAACACTGCATATCCAGTCACACAACAGGAGTGCTCCAGGCCTCTAGGGGCAGTAGTGAGCCAGACGAGTAACGTTAGTTGAGGGAAAAGCTGTATGAAAAGTATTCTCTGGTCTCCATGGATAAACATAAATAACAGAGAGAAGACAGGGAGATGGTAGTAAAACACCACTTCAGCACCCATATAATCACAGTGACTGGACAGATAAAGACTTAAAAACTGCCCCTAGAGGCCTGGGGCACTTCAGTTGGGTGACTGGATATGCAGCGTTTTCTTTTTGCAGTGCATTTGTGTAGATGCACGTCATTTGACCCTGTCAGCCACCATAGTTTACAAATTAACCCACCAAATGCATCGCCTCCTCTAGTGTTAAACACTAAGAGGCTTCATCCTGTGTTGTAGGTACTACCTGAAGTGTGCTTAACTGAGAAAAAACATTCAGGATCAGCAGATATTAATATTCGTACCTATTAATAAATGGCTCCGGTCGGATTTGGAGCAAAAAAAAAAACATGATTGGGTGCATCAGGGTAGATTTCAGGGGCAACTATATAATCAGAAAACATGTATTCGTCATCCTCCGCCCTCAAATTATGACAGAAGTTTATCAGTAGTCATTAAGGGTCACTGAAGGTTTTGTCATGGTGCCACTTTACCAGTTAAACCTCCACAATGCTGTCCGTTAGGCGACAATTGAACTACCCGCCTCGTTTCATCACTACAGTAAGAGAGTCCACCTGGTGGTGCAACCAGGTACTGCAGTTAATCTGCAACACCTCAAGTGTGTATTATCAAGTAAAATAGCGCTAGACTGTGACTCGGTATTGTCATATACTAAATATTAAGTGACTTGGATGAGATCGTGAATCGTGATCAGGACATCTCTGAGGCCGTGATTTGAGAGGAGGGACGCAGGTGACGCATCCTTCTCAGTAATTGGATGACATGAAACATGAAAGAAGAAAATGACTTTGATTTTTTTGATTCTGAAAAACTGCAATAACATTTACTAATAGACACGGCGATGCTTCCGAAAGAGGCGGGTCGTTTTTCTCCAGCATGAGAATGAAATGAGGTTTTAACCGGTTTTTCTTCAAAAGCTAATTCAGTGACTGCTGGTTAAAGTCGTTGGTGAATATTTTTCTTGCTGAGCTGCTAAAGTCCAGAGTTGTTGTTGTTGTTGTTGTTGCTTTTTTTTTAACAAGTAAACATTCCTCGTGTTGCTGGAATCCAATCCCAATGGAGCGAATGGTGCTTCTGTGTCGATATCAAGCTCCTGATTGAGCTTCTTGAACTTGACAACCTGGAAGAAAATGTGCTCCAAGATGTTCGTTAATGATTAATGAATAATTATTTATCTTTCATGCAAAAAGATGTTACTTCCCCAAACCAAAGACACAAAAGAGAGCAGATGTGGAACTCGTGTATGTGCAGTTATAATAACGAATGAGGAAAGCTGATGTGCATTATGATAAATGCTGGTATTCTGTGTTATACTCTACGATACTTT
Organism: Stegastes partitus; assembly: GCF_000690725.1. Lineage (NCBI taxonomy): Eukaryota > Metazoa > Chordata > Actinopteri > Pomacentridae > Stegastes > Stegastes partitus. Next base: position 8,253 of record NW_007579275.1, read on the forward strand.
GAGCTGTCACCTGCTGCCTTAATGTTGCACCTCCCTTTACGTAAATAAAGACATTTCCACAATCAGCTGATGCAGAAATGGAACCAACTGGTGCATAAAAATTCACCAGAACGCAGGAATTTGAGCTCAACACGTCCTGGGGGGGAAGACATCAAGTTCCTTCAGTGTTCAGATCACAGCTACACCGAGAGATTTTATTGCACAGTACTTCAGAAAAAAAACAAATAAATACATTTCCAGTTAACGTTTAGAAGACATATTCAGCATCCAAATTTTTTGCAACTCGGCAGATACGCTCATTAACGAGGTTCCCGCATTATGTTATGTGAAACGTAATCCAGGCGGGATTAGGTTTCCTTCAAAACATATTTGCTGTTGCAAATTAGCAGCATAGGAGAGAGGCTCGCTTCAGTTAGGATTAGTTTCACAGGGAGATGAGGGTTGTGTAATTATCACCAAAGCATGTATGTAACTGTGTTCCTTTCCCGAATTTGCAATGTCAGTAATTTCATTGAGGCTCTCCGTGCCTGCAGCGCTTCATGGTCCGCCTTAAAAGATGCATCCCATCCACGCAGCATGAACGGACGTTTATTCTGCAGCTGAGGTGTCATTTTCAGATCCCAAAAAAACACAACCAGATGTATTTTTTAAGACTCTCCACGTGTGTGTATGTGATTTCTCCTCAGCCTGAAACTGAACATGGCCTCTCAGTTCAACCTTTGTCACTTTTTATTTAAATTAAATCATCTGCGTAGGTATCTTGAACTCATTTACAATATTCGTCATAATAACACGCGGCATTTATTTCCGTCTGTCACCTGTTAATAATGTTTCGGGCCGAATGTTGCCGCCGCGTACGTGTGTGCAAAGTTTGCAGACGAGCCGACGTTAGCATGTCGTTTTCTCATATAGTGCAATCTGCCCCCCGTGTGTGAGCGTAATTGAATTGATCAAGGGAAGTTACTGGATCACTCTTGTTGCTACTGTCCGTGATTACCATCAAATCAACACGCTGTGGTTACCTTGAGTCAGCGATGAATCATAATTGGTCTCCTAATTGCCCTCCACTTGCTCGCCAAGTCAGAGACTATAGAAAGCAAATTGTGCAAGTAAGATAAATGCGCCGGCAGGACTGACTTCAGCTGAGAACAAATGCCTGCTTTCCATAACAGAACGACTCACTCGACGTGCGATCGTATTCATTTCCTGGCTTTTAATGTCATGTGCAGCATGCAAAGGAGCCATGTAAGTGATCGATCTATGAGCCTCAGCCTGATCCTTTCACCTTCTCAGATATAATTTTATAACTTTCAATAACTTTTTGAATAAATGCAGTGTTTTTAATCAATAACTCATCAATTTATCATATGAACAGAGCATTGTGAATGTTTGTCCGTGGCTGATATTGTATTTTTTAAGTCATGGACACATGATATGGACACCAGAAATTATTATTTCATGTGCTGCTGAGATTTAGGAATGCTAACTACCGCTGGCCTGAAGTCATTAAGCATAACAGTAGACTTTGTCACGGTGCCCCTTTAGTAGATAAACCCCCATAATTAGACAATATTAAACAGTAAGAGGCTTCACATGGTGGTGTAACAGCCCTGCACTTGCTCTCCAAGTTAGAGACTATAGAAAACAAACTGTCACATGTGCAGGCTAAAGTTAAACGCACCAGCAGGTCTGACTTCAGCTGAGACCAAATGTCTGCTTTCAATAACAGAATGACTCACTAGATGTGTCATTATATTCATTTCCTCAGCTATTAATATCATGTGTGGCATGCAACTGCATCAGGGAACCATGTACGTGATCGATCTATGGGCAGTTTTTAACTGCTCAGTAACGGCACAAGCCTAAACCTGATCCTTTGTTTACGTCCACTTTCACAGATGTCATAAATTTGAATAACTTTTTGAATACATGCAGTTTTTTCAATCAACAAGTCATCAATTTATCAAATGGACAGAGCATTGTGAATGTTTGTCTGTGGCTGTTATTGCTTTTTTAAGTCATGGACACATGATATGGACACCAAACATTACTATTTCATGTGCTGCTGAGATTTGGGAATGCTAACTTAGCCAATCCTGGCTTGATTTAACAATTCAATTCAATTCAATTCAATTTTATTTGTGTAGCGCATATTTACAACAAGTCATCTCATAGCGCTTCACAAAGGCAGAGACAGAAACACCCAACAATCCAAAACATTTGGATTCCCTATAAGCTGCAGCAGTCCGCAACAGTGGGAAGGAACCGAAAACCCCCACAGGGGAAAAAAAACCTCCGACAGAACCAGGCTCAGGGAGGGACGGCCATCTGCCTCGACCGGTTGGGTGGATTTAGGATGAATTATAAAATTTAGTTTATAGTTAAACAAGTTATTAGACACATGTGGGCCGACCTGAAGTCATTAAGCATAACACTAGACTTTGTCATGTGCCCTTTTAGTGGATAAGCCCCCAAAATTAGACAATATTGTACAGTAAGAGGCTTCACATGGTGGTGTAGTAGTCCTACACTTGCTCTCCAAGTTAGAGACTACAGAAAACAAACTGTCACATGTGCAGGCTAAAGTTAAACGCACCAGCAGGTTTGGTTTCAGCTGAGACCAAACACCTGCTTTCAGTAACAGAACGACTCACTGGACATGTCATTATATTCATTTCCCAGCTATTCATGTCATGTGTGGCATGCAACTGCATCAGGAACCATGTAAGTGATCGATCTATGGGCAGTTTTTAACTGCTCAGTAACGGCACAAGCCTAAACCTGATACTTTGTTTACGTCTGCTATCGCAGATGTCATAAATTTGAACAACTTTTTGAATAAATGCAGTGTTTTCAATCAATAAGTCATCAATTAATCAAATGGACAGAGCATTGTGAATGTTTGTCTGTGGCTGTTATTGCTTTTTTAAGTCATGGACACATGATATGGACACCAAACATTAATATTTCATGTGCTGCTGAGATTTAGGAATGCTGACTCAGCCAATCCTGGCTTGATTCAACACATGTGAGCCGGCCTGAAGTCATCAAGCATAACAGTAGACTTTGTCATGGTGCTCTTTTAGTGGATAAGCCCCCAAAATTAGACAATATTTCACAGTAAGAGGCTTCACATGGTGGTGTAACAGCCCTGCACTTGCTCTCCAAGTTAGAGACAACAGAAAACAAACTGTCACTTGTGCAGGCTAAAGTTAAACGCACCAGCAGGTCTGACTTCAGCTGAGACCAAACACCTGCTTTCAGAAACAGAACGACTCACTCACAAAGCGATTATATTTTCATTTCAGTGTGACAAGACATATATGGCAGATTTTTCTCCTTTGCAAGGAAAGAAAAAAGAACAAACAAACAACACCAGCGTCTGTGGCCGTTTCCCCAGCTGTTAATGTCGTGTGCAGCTCGCAACTGCATCAGAAGTGCAGCTCATCCAAAGCATGCGGCGCTGTCCACGCTGACGGGACACAGTTGATATTTCAGGGAGCCATGTAAGTTGAACATGATCGATCCATGTTTTGCCGTCATGCTGACGAGAATGAGAAATTGAAATTGATTTCTGAAGGATGTTATTAAGATCCAGGCTACGACTTTTGCTGCTTCGGTTTTCAAATGTAATTATAGGAACGGACAAAGACCAGGCCAAGGACTCAGGAGCAGAAATCACACTTTGAAAACTCTGCTGCACTTGAATGATTGTTTGTGTGTGTTTTGCTTTTCTTTTCGAGAATTAACTTCCCCCCGTTTTCTGACTCCACTGGCTTTCTCGCAGCCCTCATAATATACCCGCTAATATAATCTGAAGGTGTCCAGCTGCATGTTTGAATACATCCCTCGTATTCCTTGCTTGAGGTTTTTTTGCCCCTTGAGCAGCTTCTTTAGTGCCTCACAGGGTTAAATTGGTAAAATCATACATAAATACATAAATAAAAGTGGAATTCAGATCAGCTACAAATGTCCTAACCCCATTCACTCCACTGAAGCAAGCTAACAAGCCTTTTATTAGGTGTGCACTGCCACAAGGTTCACGCTTTGTTTCGAGATTCAACCCCTGACACTCATTAAAATTCTCTGTTTTGCTGAGTGTCAGAAACACAGTGTGTGTGTGTTTTTTTTAAAATGAATTATGAATGTCAGTTTAGTCAGCCAAGAATAGCGGCAGGTTCGCAAATGGATCATATACAGGATTTGTTATGTTGCACGGTGCGACTTCTGTTTTTCCAAACGGCATTACAGATTTAGTGTTGATGAGGTTGTAAATATGAAATATCCTTCTTCGGGGAAATATCTCACATTCTGATGGAGGTTGTTACGTGATGTTTCATCCTCTGAGTCAGTAATTCTAGGATCAGTTGACCAATTATTCACCAGTCTGGCGGTGAAAGAGAAAAAAAAAAAAAGCCCCGCTCTTTCAAAACCCAGCAGGTATAATTTGCAGAGCTCGATTGTTCGGGTCAACTTTGGTCCATCCTCCCAGACAAATGATGGTGATTTTTAGATGTATTTTTGTTCACGTGTGTGGATTGTTTCCAGAAAATATAAAAATCACATAAGTGGCAGATGAAATAACAGCGTCATCTGTTGTGTTTTATCGTAGACGTTGGTATCGGGTTTAATCGGCTCAGTGAATCCTGTGACTGTTTAATGACGGGGGCTTTTCTGAGTTATGGGAGCACGGTGGTGCAGTAGTTAGCCGCGTCGCTTCACAGCGAGAAGGCTCTGGATTTGAACTTAATGGTTGCCTGCAGCTTTTCTGTGTGGAGTTTGCATGTTTTCCTTTGTGCCCCAGTCGGTTCTCCGCAGCAACATGCGTGCACGGCGGGTTAATTGGTATTTCTAAACTCGCCGTAGGTCGGAGTGTAAGTGTGCATAGCTATCCACGCCCTCCATGGTCGAAATTTGAGGTATCAGACTCAGTGATGATGAGATTAGTGGTAGGGTTTTTTTTTTCTTGCTTAAAGCTTCCCTGCGGTGTTCTTTTTTTTTTTTTTTCTTGATCTACAACTCGTGCACACACGTGTTCACACTGATGACAAGATAAACAGTCCAGCCAGTGGTTTTAATGCAATTTCACAGTTCCACAGGTGGTGGGGGTGATATAATCCAGTGTGTCAGCAGCGACTGGGAAGAAAAAGACTCTTTGAAAGTCAACACAGATGTAAAAAAGTACTGGATTTCACATACTTAAACCTTGGCTTTGGCTTGAGGATGCACATACAGGATCACCACGTGTTGCTGTTGTGCAAAGTTCTGTGGAGCTTTTTAGCTTTTGTTTTTTCATCGACAGCATTTCCAGCTGTTTTCAGTGGGGGAAAAATAAAACATAGCTACGTAAACTAACCGAAAGTTTGGCCTCTGATGATGTCGGGAGCTGGTGGAGACCAAAGTGGAGCCAAAAGGAGAACGAACATTGGAAATATGGCTCCAAATGAATGATATTTAGATTCATAAATACCCAACTATGATGACAACTTGTTGCACAGGTGCTCAACTGGTCAAGAAGTCAATTAATGCAAGTTTTCCAAAGTAGAATTTACAATTGTGGCACGATCACCACTTACATTCTATGTTTATGTCTCTTGCTGCATTTATATGCTAGAAAATTGATGCCATATTTGACTGATATTTGAATTAAAACTAACCGAGATGTTCGTGCAGAGTTACTCCAACTCTCAATGCTTTTACTGCATTTCCCAAAACTTTCTAACAGAGCACTGGCCCTGACCTCAAACACTCCCCCAAACATGAGTCATCCTAACCTCTATGGATCGGCATTTGAAGGCTGGACTGAGATATTTTCTTATTTTCAAATTGTTGCATTGCATTGTCCTTTGTGCGTCAGTCAAGCTTCCAGGGACGAGTGATGAAGTTGCTGTAGGTGCGACTCGGCGCCGCGTAGCCGAGTTATTGAACAGAAGGTAACCCTCGCCGCCTTTTGCGCCACACAGTGCTTACAAAATTGCAAATCTGTGCCACCTGTGAGGGGAGAAACAAAGCGGCGGCGGCGGGCGAGGAGGGGGAAAGAAAAAAACGTCTTCCATTGTTCCTCTGCGCCGCGTTACATTATCAAACTTTTCTACTGTATTCGACGGCAGGCAATCAGCCGCCGCCACGCTTTGCCTCCGTTCCAGCCGCCGCTCATCTGCATAAAGAACCAGCCATATTGAACATGATCTAAAGGGTAAAAAATGGGCTGATAAAACAGAGGGAAAGGGTCATTAAGCACCAGGTTGGGAGACAGACAGAGACAGCTAGGGAGACATAGAGTCCCAACTTCATCAAGATTAATCACTGACATCTGGTGCCTTGGAGGACCTAGTTAGTAACCCTCTGTTTTCCCCCTGGTTGGGTGTGAATCATCGATGGCAGGCGGAGATGCAGGAAGCACAGCCCCGGATGCCTGTTGTATCTTTTGTCACACTGGGTGACAAAATTGTATAATGAATGACAGAGGGGAGTGTATGCAAAAACACTTGTATTCAGACGGTACTGATGCCTTATATTTTCATCAATAATTCAGCGGCGGTGCAGTATTTATGGCTTCGGCGACGGTATTGTGGCGGCTTCTGTTGACAGACAACATTAGATAGATAGATAGATAGATAGATAGATAGATAGATAGATAGATAGATAGATAGATAGATAGATAGATAGATAGATAGATAGATAGATGTGTTACAATCTAGAATTATGATGCAGGACACCGTGATTGAAATGTTATTTACCCGAAAACGATGTTGCATCTCATTGCAGTCCACATAAATGACAAAATACTCCAAGGTCACTCATAAGTCGTGGCTTATATGCAGCGAAAAGCGTGTGTATTCATGCATCAGTTTAATTGGATATATAGCGCAGGTCGATTTAATCGATTATGATCGCCACTGTAAAGCTCATAATGTGGTGAAAATCCAATCCGGCAGCAAAAAAAAAAGAAAAAAAAAAGGCAGACATATTACGCTGAATTAAGAATGAATGAATATAAGGTGGGAATCCTTGACACCTATTGGTTGATTTAACAGAGTCCTGCTTGCAGATTGCATGGAGGGAGATGAATTGATGGCGAGGTGAGGATAGACAGAGAAGGTCGAGCGAGAGTGGGAGCCGAAAGGGGGAGGAAAGAAGGGGTGAGGGGAGGCGTGGAGTCCTCTCTATTAACTAGCAGCCCGAAGGAGGCTCTTCTATACTGGTTACGCTACATTATTATGTTCGGTTTAGGCCCCTGGGCTCCGGCTTGTAAAGAAAGAGTAGTGTGACCCACATCGACGGTACACATGCCTCTTCTTACACTTATTATTTTCGTTATCGGTTGGCATCAATCGGCGGCGGCGGCGGCGGCGGCGGCGGCGGCGCTCGTGGTGGTGGAGCAGGTGAGCCGGCCGACGCCGCTGTAAACTGGATAATTAAGTCTGAATCATGAGGAGATAATTAGGTGTGCTGTTAGGGGAGACGGGCAGCAGAGCACAGATCAGTCTGGCTCGGTGTTGTGACTGTGTCTTGTGTGTTTTTATGGTCGAACACGGGGATCATTCAGGAGGTTCAGATCGTAATGATTCAGCTCAGGATGGTAGAAGCTCGTGTGATGATTCAGATGCTTTTTCTGACTTTAGGTTTCACTAGAAAAACAATAGCACTGGTTAAAAAAATGTGAAGCACTTGATTCTTACCACTGAATAAACCCTAAAACCTAATCCCTTCTGCTTTTATCTGTTGCATTCTAGCCTCATTTTAGCTGCTTATTTTCTTTCAGGATTATATCGCACTTATATCTTATTGCTTTTCTAGTTTTTTAGGTATTGGATTCTTATGTTTTTGTCATTTTCGGTTTTATCTTATCATTTCTCTGCCTAAAAGTGGCTCAGGTGTTCCTCTACGATGCCGTTTCCTCTAGAATGGGCAGCTCTGTAGAAGCCATTCGCTGCAGTTTAAACCCACCTGTCCTCCTACAGTTCTACTGAACCACTCTACACAAGGGCAAGTTGTGATATTGGAGGAGTTCGGTCATACATGCTCGAACTGGAAACCAATTCCGACAGGTTTGCGATGAAGTGAACCTCAGAAGTCGTGACGTATATTTCACTCATTTTATGTCTTCTAGTGGCTACAAAACACATGTGAACACGTTTAAAACTTGGTTGTGGAGCTTCAGATTTAGCTCTTATCATGGTTCTACGTAGAAATCTCCTGGAACTTAGATAGTCTAGTTACATCCACTCATAAAATCAAAATCAAAACATCAGGTGACTGTAAAACAGAAATATTATAGAAAAAGATCTCATCCATCTTGGGAAATTCATCTATCCTTAAGCGAAAAGACAAGACTTTAGAAACAGGAAGATATAGCTGCGATACATTATGAAAATAATTTCTAAAAATAAGCTAAAATAAGACAAGACTAGAAAAGTATAATACTGGCAATGATTCTAGAGAAGTAAGTACACATGATAATGAAATATTGGACGTTAAATTGAAATGTTGTTATACCATGGTCAGCGAAAATTCTATGGCGAACTGGCGTGCATTATTTTCGTGTATCCGCACACGTAGTTCGACGAGTTAAATCACTATGATATCACGCCGCTCTGGGCGTCACCATAGCAACGCGCAAATCAGCTGGCGCAGATCAGCTGTCTGTCTTGACATGTGAAAGAGAGAAACACGATAAAACATGGATTTCGAGGTTAATTTTAATACTTTTGGCCGAAACAAAATGTATGAAAAATGGGAAGAGGAGGAGAGCAAACGAGAAGAAGAGCAAAAGCAACGACATAAAGATTTATACCGTGGTCAGTGAGAATTCTGGCCTGGCTAACTGGCGTGCATTATTTGCATAAAATAGTCCCAAAAACAGGCATTTTTAGCAAGTTCTATAAATTAAATAAATATGTTGTGTGTTTCCTCACTGTGTGGGACCATGGTATAAGCTGATTAAACAACTCAGAGCCGTGCATTATACGGTTTGAATGCACGCAGCGGAGTCTAAAACACCACGACGTGAAGCGGAGCGTTGTCCTGTAGAGGGTCGCAGGAAGGCGGAGCCAATAAAATACACAGTATAGTGCTGGAATATAATAATTTTGAAGATTTGTATCAATGGTAATGAAAAACACCTTCCATCTTTGGAAAAAATTACATTTTTTGACCTTTTGCAGCCACTTCATGTTGCTAAAATGTCTTCCAAGCATCTGGCAATTTTGTATTTTCAATATCCTTCATCAGAAATTGAGCAAATGTTCGACTGATATGCTAAAGTTTGAGGCGGGGGGAATGTAGTTTACAGTCTAAAGGCTACTTCTACCGAAAAGTTGTAAACTCACCTGTATAACAAACTCGCGTATTTCCCTCTGATGCAACGTTACTGCATCCAAACCTTTGCGTCTTGAATACTTTGAACATTCAAAAAGTTTGTACGCTATCAACACTCTCCTGCATGTATAAGAACATAGCGTGCAACCTCAGCATTTTCTACCCACAGAGAGACTCTGTGCAATATCATTCTCTGCAATATCAGTATTTCCCTACATAAAGAATAACCTTGTGCAATATCATTACTTTCCACATTCAGTTGAATCTCTGCAATATCTGAATTTCTACATATGGAAGAATCCGTAGTCTATCAAAACACTACTTATGTATGTTTCTCGTATATTTTTTTTTACGGTCGTCCCTGCATAATTGCACTCTCTCCGTTGCTGCTGTGACCCTGCACGTTGCTTTGGTCAGTTTAGACCTTGCAAAACCAAATAAATCCATTTTAATTATTAGTATTGCTGGAATATAACTTCTGACCGCAGTAAATCAGAATTTCTGAGAGTTGTACTGACGTTAATGAAAGATGCTATTTCTCTGTAGTTGGTAGTGAAGCTTTTAGCACTAAATTATTTCCTACCGTTTGGTATTTTTAACGTTCTTACTTGGATAAAAACAAAAAAAAAACCCTGAGCAAATGTGTGATTTATGTGGCACAATTAAAATGTTTTTCTAAAGGGTACCAAGTTATTTTAGTCGCATAAACTCAACCATTTATCAGGAATACAATTTTCAAACGATCTCGTGTATTTCGGAGCTTTCCTGACAAACCACGTCTGATAATGATGATACCTGATCAGACGATGCTCTCGAGGGTCATGCTCCAATCGACCTTGTTGCTCTTTGAACTGCACGTTTTGTATTTTTGCTCATTATTACCAAAAAGCCTCTCGGCCTCTTGCCTACAACTTCGAACCCGTTTGATCGAGTGCAGGTTAAAAAACATCCACCGGCATGTTAATCTGGTTTAGACAAGCTCTGTTCTGTGTGGTCTCAACAAATATAATATCCCATTTGAGTCATCTATCCTGGATTTCCAAGGGCGTCATCTCATTATTGATTGGAGGAAAGTGAAGAGATATGGATATTACCCGGCTGAAGGCCACAGAGGTACTGAAGGTGATTCATGGGAGGGTCTTCCTCATAATTCAGACCCTGGACAAATAGTTCATTTCCAACAGTGTTGGCATTTGAAGAAATCAAATTCTTGAGGTGAATTTAAAGCAGGGCCAGAGGCGGATCTGTACCTCGTGCCTACCTGGTGGACTCCTTTGAGGTGTCGCAGTTATCTTTCAATTACCACCACAATATAGCTCTCCTGCACACACAAACAGCCGCCGTCCCTAATCCACTGTAAGCTCAAACAGTGCCTACTGTATCTGCTGCATGACTATTAAATGCCTTTTCTTTCCTCCCCTGTTTTTACTTCTTTCTTTTTTTTAGCAGTCGCTGCAGTATATTTTATCATAATGGTTGCTATTGTTGCACAAAATCACTAGAAGATTATTGTTTTGCAGACGGGGGGATGAAAGAGTAATTCTCGCGGTGCAATTTTTTACTGCAGGGACTAACCATTATCATTTTCCTGACCGTGCCCTTTCTGGTAATTCTCCTCCATATAGCCTCAACCTTTCTTATGGCTGTCAGTTGTAGAGAGCCAATTAACATATTGTGTCCGAGGGAGTCATTCTTCCCAACACTCCTCAGTTTCCCCTCCTTCTGTTTTTGTCACACTGCTAGCTGGTGGGCAGAGTCACACAAATTAGTGGTGTGGGCTGGAAGGCTCAATTACCTTTTAAGGACTTTAGAGGTAGTGTGTGTCCGTGTCAGCCTGTCTCAGAGCTTCCTCCAACCCGCCTCGATAAGGGCATAAAACGAGAAAGGGTAGCGGGAGGAGGAGGAGGAGGAGGAGGAGGAAGAAGAAGAAGAAGAAGGGGGGAGTGCAGCAGAAGGAGAAGAGCAATTGGTGTGCAAGGGGCTGGGTTGAATTTCTAAATGATCTAATTCCTGTGTCTGCAGAGCGTCTCACTGCTGGCATCCCTGTTCCCCCCCAGAGACAATGGCAACTCTACTTCTCATCAGCCCACCTCAGTCTCACCTCAGCACCTCCCCAGCCCTCCTTCCTCCCACATTTCTCCCACATCGCCCATTGTGCAGAGCGAATGGATGGCGGTGAGGAGGTGGGGGGGGGGGGACAGCCAGCAGAAAGTCCATTTGAATTCGGTGGCAGGGGTGTATTCTCAGAGGGGCAGCACCACTCTGTGAGCGGTGCCAGGCCTGGCCTTGTTATCCATCTGTGACCATGTAATGGAGATGGATACTGTACCACTGGCAGGGTAAAATGGAAGAGATGCACGGGCCAGTAGATATCAAGCATCTCAAATACTGGGAAACGCTGCGAGCATTGGAAATGTTAAGCATGAAGCAAGCGTGGAAGTGCTGCGATGTGTGACGGCGGTGACATCAATATCGCTGATGCCGGGAAGTCAGCGTAACGTAGATACTTATAGATGAGGCGTGACCTCGGGAAGGTGGTTCATTGCATTTCGGGTCAAATATTTGCAGCTTTGGTCATCGTTTCTGTTGGTCCAAGACAAAAGTGGCTCATCTGATGGAAAAAAATGATCTGCGAAATGTGAAATTTGGACGTATTCACCTTCGTTTTCCACAATGGATCGCGCTGTTTGACTTTTCATACAGTCCGCAGCAGCAATCACGCTTTAAAGGAAATCTAGAGCTCCCCCAAGATTGTGTTTTCCATCAACATAATAATGAGATGAAATCAATTATTGTATTTAGCTTGTGGCGAAAAGAAATGCTCAACTTGCCGCCACAGTGCTGACTGTTTGTTGTCCCTTCATTATTTGTTGTCGTGGCTCCAAATCTGCTTCAAGCAACTAAACCACGACTTTCCATGATCATGATCATAAGAATCTGTTTTTTTCTACCTTGTTAACATCTCCATGTGGCGTTTGTTTCATTAAATCAACACCACGGCTTCGCATTTCCAGCTTGAAACTGCAGTGTTCTGATAACAAAAACACTAATTTTGATTTTTGGGGTTTCATACGCAACAAACCCGAGTTCAAAAATAAAAACCTGAAGTACTCCAGATTTACAGCTTGGCATTGGGTGGTGTCGGGTCGTGTTTGAGCAGAGGTGTTGGTGAGCTGGTGTGCTCGAGCTGCAGTGGATGGCGCATCAACTTAGCAGATCTGCACAATGAAAGCGACGGAACAGAGTTACATCTAACCGAGCTTGCAGGGAACATTCCCACAACGTTGATTAACATTACCGAGCTCTGATACTTAAACTACATTTCAAGTTCTTTTGTTATTTCCAATAATGTTCCAATGAGGCAAAAAGTGAGTTAAGAATAGTTTATTGTCAACATTTAGAGGACATTTTGACGACCACAGATCATGATAACAAGAGAAGAACATTCTGAAACCAACATTCAAAAAGTGTTTTCAAGATGTTCTCGCAGCCACCAATGATTTGAAACTTTCCTGTAACATTACTAGATCTTTGCAGAAGTTTCTCAGAATGATTTTTAGTATAAATAAGTTCTAGCTGGGAAGCCATTTTACTGTAAAAATGGGAAAAAACATGAAAAAATAACTGGAGTGCCTTAAGTCCTTTTTATTCCTCACATGCTTTTTCCTTTTGACATCCACATTAGCAGCAATGCAAATGGTGAGACTACAGCGGTTCGGCTAGCACATTTCCTTCCAACTGTACTCGCTTCTCACTTTCAAACTGTCAGTCTTCAGTCTTTGCTGATTGAAAGGACATTACTTGAGGCAATTTATTGGATTTCACGCGGCTCCATCTGGATCAACAGAAGACTACATAAACCATTTTTTCAGCAGGTATGTGCGGCAGAGTTGGGCCGGTGGATGATGCTAATGATCGAAGAAGCGACTAAATGAAGAGCGGAAGGAGGAAACTGTACATGAGCAGCTTTGTGGCATGTGAGGAGTCTATGAAAATATCCTACAGAGTCAGCAGCCAGCCAAAGAAAAAGTTGAAAAAGTATGTAACGTATGTGAATGAATAGAAACACGAGGCGCTTTATGTGACAGCCATGGCCATATAAACAGAAGAACTGCTTCGTCTTGCATCTATGTTGTGCTTTTCTTTGGAAGTCATCTTGTGTTGGTATAAACATGATGTATGTAAATAGAAGTTAAGAAATTGTAGTGGCGTGCATCTGCTAATTAGCCATGTGGTGCTATTGAAAAATAGAACTCTCTGGTTTGTTCGTTTGGATTTCTTTAAACTAATCAGAGTTATTTTGGTTTGTGCTAAGCCCAGGATGCAGTGATGGTGCCCCACTGCAATACAGCGACCAGGGTAATGGTGTTTGTGGAACGTTTGTACAAAACTTGTAATTTTCAGCCTGTAGGTTGCTGCATGAAGGTTGTTTTTTTTCCTGTAGTGAAGGTAGTTTTTGAAATGGTTACATCCAGATAGAGAATAGGGACAAGAAAGGTGCATGAAATTAGTGGCGGAAATGGCACACTTCTATCCTAAGTCTACAGTGGGTTTGGCTACTCAACCCTAAAATGCTGTATTAAGACACAATCTATAGCAAGGCTTTGGTTTGTAAGAGCAGTGGAATTTCTCTTAAACATCTAACTGAAACCATTGTTGTCTCCAACCTTTACCTTTAGTCTTTGGAGTCAAAGTCAGGTGCAAACAATTGTGCATCACCAAATATTAAAGGTCCCACATGATGCCCCTTCTAAAGCAAATTAATCAAAGTCTCACATGTAATGTTTCTTTCAGTTTCTTAGCTCGAAATCCTGAAAAGGTGGCTCATTTTTCCAGCTCTGGAACGATTGGTTAGTTAGGTGTTGCATGGTGCCTGGGTTGAATTCTGGCTCTGGGAAGCTAACTACTCATGTGGGGGCTCGAGGGAAGTGCAGAAGTAAACGTCTTCATACCTTAACAGTGTTTGTTTAACACCTGCAAGTTTATAGCAACCACAAATAAACACAATAAAAAGGGATTTTCACCATATAGGACCTTTAACATTAAAAACAGTTTGTGAAAGTTAAACATTTGGGTTCAAAACATATCTGGCACCATCGTCCGTTACATAAAATGTATACGTACCTTTTAGGATTCAGTGTTGTCATGTTTCTTATCAAGTCAACTTTAAATCAAAAATCTGTCAAGGCTATCTAAAATCTATCCAACATACACGACTTTTTGTCTTTAGTCAGTTGATTTGGATACGACTAAGATTTACCCCCAAATAACACATAATTCAAATTGTCATGGTCCCATATTGCAAAATAGCTCAGTCAGTCTGGTATCGTGACAACTTATGGTAACGAATTCAAACCAAAACAAGAAAAAGTTTCCAACAACAAGAGAGAATCGTCCTTTTGTTGGAAGGTGAGATGTCGAGATGTCTTTGGAGATGATGATGATGATGATGATGATGATGATGATGATGATGATGGAGAAAAAAGCAGCAGGAAAACCATGGTCTCAGCAGTGGAGGGCCGCTGTAAGCACACATAGCTCAATTCTGCGTGACAGTATTTCACTTAAACATTGTTTCCTGCCTTGGGTGCTTTCCGATAAAATATATTTTTGTTATGCTCGAGCTCGCCCCAAGAAGTCGCAGTCAGCAGTTAAATTCACACATTACCCACAATGTCGGGTTACATTTTATTTATTGATATTGTTTGATATATTTATAAGTCCGAGCTCATGCATTATACATGTGGTCTTAAGGTCCATATAAATCTTTGCACAACGGTGAGGGCGACACGATGAAAGAAATACAGGCCCAAGAATAGGTAGGCACAGTGGTGATCAGTGGGGTCCTATTAATAGCGGTGTCAAATCAAGATACCAGGCCTTGAATAGGAAATATTTAGCATTTATTTGCATATAATGTTTGGATAGTTGAGTCGAGTAAAGTCAGACTAAACAGGAAGCCTCCTCTGTAGTCATCAATTTCACCATTAATTGCAAGTTTGTGTGTTTGTTTTAGGCCCGAACCAAACAGATATTATCCAGTTAGACCCCGCAAGTTGCTCATTTTCTGTCTCCGTGTTTGATTAATGAACTTCACGCCGGCTCTAATCCATAAATGTCAGACGTGCACTTCTTTTGCTCAAACACAACACAAAAAAATATACATCAAGCACACTTTTTCATGTGTGTGTGTGTGTGTTGTGAATCTGAAGTAAATCGCTCATTACCTATTCTTGTCAGAAACGCTCCTGCAGCTGTTCCTACTGTATCTGAATGAGCAGCGGTGTGCTTTGTCTTAACGGCGGCGTGTGGAAAAATGATGTGGGAGGTGCACTGGAGAGAAAAATGATTTTCACATTCACTCAGCGCTCAGCTTTAGCCTCGGTCTGTTCAGCTGCTGCAGACTTCAGAGCTTCACGCGGAGCCTCGTGTAGAGGTGGTGGAAAGTGACACTTGATTATTTGGGTTTCATAGGTGCTTTTCACTCCACACGCCAACGACACGGCGTCCGCTTTTGCTGATGAAGACGTCCAAACGGCATTTTTACACGCGGCAGAGGATGTTTAAAGCAACTTTTGTGACGCGTCATTGTCATCATTCGTGTTTGATCAAAAAGGGAAACGAAGGGAGCGGCTGAGACAAATGCTCTTTGTTGTTGGGGAGCTTTGATCCTCCACCAGGGGTCACTGTTGTGCAGGGAGATTGATCTCAAACTAACCCCCTCCTGAGAAGATCAATGAGTCCAAGTCTCGATGGTGAACCCCCCCACCTCCACCACCTCCACCACCACCACCACCTCCTCTTTTCTGTGCATCTCTGAGTGTCTCGCTGTGTGTTTATGCATGTGTAAGAAAGAGAAGAAGAAGAAGAAAAAAACACAGAGGGGAATGTATGTGCGTCTGTGTGCACAGCTGTCATTTCGCAGCGCTGCCATTACTCTGTGTGTTGAGAATATATGTAGTGCTAAGTAGTCACAGGAGAAGCAAACTACTGAATGTGAAAGTGGTCCTTGTGCCGCGGCCTTGTGCGGTTGCCAGGGTGGACCTGGGCACACGGCTGGAATGTGAAATGTCTCTCTGCACAGCGTACACGCCGTACCCTGGCAGCAAGGTGAGTCGGCAGCCTCAGACGAGGTGGGAGGTGTTAGCAACGCCACCGCTCGCCGTGCACTCGGTCAGCTCTTCTATCGGCCTGTCTGCCCGCTCAGCTCGTTATAAAGCTGGATAATGTAGCACCGGCCCTTGAAGAGGAAAAAGATAAAAGAAAAAAAAATAGTGCCGCTAATGTCTTTTTATACCACTTTATTATCCTTGTGATGATGATGCAGTGATTTTGGGGTCTGAAACAAACGCTTATATCATCATCAGGCACTAATTAACAGCAACTCTGTTCACGTACTAATTATGATTGGTGGAGCAAAGGGTGAGGCAGACACTCGCATATTTAAGCATAACTTGGAGCCTTAGTACAATGTAAACACATCACCTCCCTTACAGTTGTCATAAACAAGGAAATTAGCAACAGAGGCCAAAACCATTCATGTACCAGACTCTGAACGTGTTTATTTCTGCTGTAAACTTGAGCATTTTAACATGGCCGTCTATGGGGATTGATTCACTTTTGGGGTCACCCTCAAGTGGCCATTTGTGGAACTGCAGTTTTTGCATGTTTGCATTGGTCGCTTGAACTATAGCTTAAATAATTATGTGGGATAAAATAGCTGCTCTATCCACATAAACACATGTGTTAGCCTACTGTGGATAATATTAATAATAACCTTATTTGTATGTCAGCTTTTAAAGACAAAGTTTACAAAGTGCTTTACCAGATAAGCACAAAAAGAAAAGAAAAAAAGACAAAAGAGGCAAAAATAGGAAAAAAATAAACAGTGAAAGACACAAAATACAAACCATAGAATTTCAATATAAATAAGTCAGCACAACAAACACCAGTTAATACAAATTTAAATTTAAAAAAGCATCAAAAATGCCAAAGAATAAAAGAAAAAGGAGACTAAAACTGTCAAAGCAAGGTCAAAATTATTTTTCAAAATGAGCAAAAGGATATAAAATAGATGATTTCACACAAAAATAAACAAGTCTATAAAACTCTTTTGAGGGCAAAATTTGCATCAAAGAGCGACGTAAAACCCATGTAGAACATTTATCTTCTCTATTGTGTCTCTGATATCTTTCCATAATCGCTGCTAGCTTTAACTTTAACCAGTCAAACTACTGGATGTTTATTTAGTTATATTTTAAATCAAGTGTTTTATGTCTAGAGATTGTGCAGAATAACATGGACGCTGTTTCCCAAAAAGACACGCTGCTGAGCACCAGAAATTAAATCTAATTAGCAAACATATTGGGGCTGTTTTTCTTTTTACTTTTTTTTTTTTTTTTTGTAATTTAGGTGAAGTGCGCATTTAAAAAATCCCGATAGTGTTTTTTATGTACCATATGTTTTGCTATTTTTTTTAGTGCTTTTTTTATTCTCACAGCAAACGCCGCAGAATACCCAAAACATCACTGAAGTATTTGCCGACCGCCTTGTTTATCCATGTGCTGCTTTAATGTGGATTTTGGATTCCATAAAAATAACATTTGTTCAAACGCGGGGCTGTTGTAAAATCTTCACTTACTGTAGGGAAGTACGACAAAATAAAAGCACTGAGCTGAGTGCTAATAACATGTACTGTATGTCTGTAGCTTCCTTGAACGGGCAAACCATCTGTTCCAGGCAGCCTGAAGCCTCCCTGTTCTAATTGTCCCGTCTGTGGTGTTTGATATGCATAATTAGACTTTTAATAATCTTTGCTATGCAGGTGATGTTTGCCATGAGTTCACAGAGATTTGTATTTCCCCATTGGTTGTAATGGGCATCCTGAGTCTCCCATTAGCCGTGTCCTACTCTGTCAGCGGCGGCGCTGCACGGACGCCATTTTTTTTAGCATGTATGTTTTAATTTTGATCGTAAACAAATAATTACAAGATCCTGGTGCACACCTGCATATCTGATCATGAGGTAATTATGAGATAATGTACATCGGACTAATAGGGCAGGAAGGAGAACGCCGCTGAAACAATAAATCTGGACTCGTGGCAACGTTATACACACATTTATTGATGTTCAAGCTCATAATAATTGCAATAAATCAGCAATCACACCAGAGTATTTGCAGCATGCTCGAGTGCAACACATGAAGAAGCCAGCAGTCGTGTTGTAGTGGAATTGTCAAGTGGATTAGAAGCAAAGTTTTTGCATGAGATTAAACAAAGGAAATGCAAATTAGCAAAAATGTTGTTTGGAGTGAATACGGCTACAATCTGCATGGCTGCAATAAACAGAGTAGGAGAGGCAGGAAAACTAAAGCAGTTGTTTACATGTGAGAAAAACCGGTAGAAACGTGCAAAACTTTCTACGAGACAAAAAAGAATGGTTTTGCGTCAGGAAAGCTGCAACCATTCTTTCATGTCAACTGTTGTTGGACACTTTTCCTGCTTTTAGGAGACACAAACAATTCAAAAAACCCAAAACTCTTCTTTTTGAAAAAGTCAAATAGCACCTCAAAAAAGTGTAAAAACCAAATTTGCGAAATTGAAGGCATCTTTATCAAACTTTTTCTATTAAGATTCTTCACTATGGCCATAAAAGCATGTTGTGAAAACGTGTTTACGTCCTTCTTGGTCTCACAGAATACATATTAAATCAAATTTCATCCATGGACCATCTTTTCATTCCCTCTTTTTGACTTTAGGATAAAATCAACAGGTCAAAAAATATTAATATTTCTCTGTTTTAGCGTTTTCTATTTTGAAATTTCAATCGAACGTATAAAGAACAAATGATACACAGAGTAATCTTAAAGCTTCTTAAAGTTTCGTTGTTTTTTTTCACCTATTTAGCTCAGATCTTGTGGTTAGACTTGGTTTGGGTTAAACAAGATTCAACTAATGACTATCAGGCCAAGCTGGAGCCGACAAACGGAGTACAAACGGAGAATAAGTGCTCAATTTTCAATGGCTGAGTTTTAGCAGCGTTAATGGATTGAAATTAAAAATACGGGCACAACAGAAGGCATTCTCGCCTCGTATCCTTCATAATGTGACACTTTCTTTTTTTCGATAGCGAAGCAGAGAAAAGCTACCCCTGCAGGACGAGTGAACTCCATCCAAGGCCTCTGCGCTTGTTAAAAGATCTGCACACTCCAGGTTTGATGTTTGAATATTCACTGTGCTAGAAGAAGAAGGAGAAGAAAGAAAGAAAAGAGAAAGAAAGAAATAAAGCGCACAAAAGAACATGCAGCAGAAGTTCAGTTTTCTATTATCCTCTTTAATAAAGTGGCGTGGACTCCAAATGAAAGAACGATTTTCGCGACTTTGCTTGATAATAAACTGAAAAGCTATCAGTTTATTTTTTTTTATAAAATATTGAAGCTTTTTTTTTTTTTTTCTTCCTTTGCATCTCGAGAGGCGGTGACCTCTTTGTGAAACATGAAATGATCCCGTCGGTATGGCCGGTATACGGCGAGCACTTGACAGCAGCGTGGTGGGCTTCAGATAAAGAAACATGTTCAACGAGAATAGCAGGAAGTGATACAAAAGCTTATTTTACACCATATAAAACTGTGGCGCTCGGGAGCTGTTTCTACATCTTAACTAACTTGGATGACTGAAAAATGTGGGTGTCGCGTTAAAGCGTGAGGCTCTTTAGTGATTTTGCAGGCCGTCAGATCAACATCTGCTCGTAGAGGAACATGGGCTTCGGGAAGCTGTGCATGAAAAATGCAAGCGGTGGGAAAAAAGGAAAAAAAAAAGGCAGCAGCGTTTCAAAAGCGCGGAAAAAGGCGGCGTACATGCGCACATGTCCGACATTATTTAAGATGATTTAAGCACGGCGAGGCATTAAAGGAATGCCGTTTGATTGTCGGGCTTCGCGTTTCCGCGGCGCTCTCGGCGAGTTGTGTCGGGCGAGAGGCTCCGGCACAATGGCAGTGTTTGTGGCGTTGCTGCCGAGGCCCCCTGAATGCCCACAGTGGCAGCGGAGGTTTAAAGAGCACACTCAAAGGACTCGCTGATCAAAGGAGTGTTTCATCTGCGAATTCTGCCGCTGCGTCGAATGCCAGAGACATGTTATGACAGAGATCTGATGCTAAGAGACTGACAGCGGAGTCTCTGATGACCTCTCTGTACAATGCGAGAGGGGAATAAACAGGAAAATAAAGCGAGGTAACAGATACTGCAGATTACAGAGCATCCGTAATAAGGAAGATAGGGATTTCACTGAAGTTAAACACGGCTCAGATTAAGAAAGGCTGCGCAGATGTAGCGTAACAGAGGTTTATTTGTGGTCTAGTTTCCTTTATTAGCATTTGCGGGTTTGTTTTTATTAAAAGTTATGATGGTTGAACTGATTACTGAAGGAAAAAAACTGGAATATTTATTTTGCTGTCTAAAGATCTGATAGAGTTTAGTCTTAGAAATGGATGCCTCATTCTATGGAGAGCTGTCTCAAGAATGAAAAAGGGAAGATTTGTTTTAATATACAGTCGTGACTCGATAATCCGACCCTTAACAATCCTAAACCTGCTATCCGACAGGTTTGGAGGAAAAACCAACAGAACCCATAAAAAACAGTCTTAACATACCGACAGCCTTGGATTCTGACTCCGACATGACATTTTATGTCACCAATCAGGATAACGGCGTATTATCTGATGAACAATCCCACAGATTGGCTACGTTCACACTGCAGGACTTGATGCTCAATGAGGATTTTTTTGTGAGTTTGTTCACATTTCCAGTTAAATGCGACTTGTATGTGATCTGCTGTGTGAACTTCATACGACCCAAAAGTGTCCCGCATGCGCAGAAGAGGACACGACGACATCACACGCAGTGAGCGTACTCAGTGTTTATGGAAGTAAACACAGATGGTGGTAGCAATGGTGGAAACAGAAGTGTGACCGCTAACCTAAACTAGCATCAGCAGCCAAGTAGTCCCTGTGCGTTCCGGCCACTTCCACCCCATCAGAGCGCTGCCCCGGGGTAGAAGTGTCCCCCTGACCATGCTGAATATTCGGATATTCATCATTAATTGGGCCCGAATATCTAGAGATCATAAAGTGCTATTGGGACCAGCCCTACTAGTTATTATAACACCTATAAACAATAAATATTAACAACAAATGAGCCTTCCAGCATCAAGCCCTCCTTGTATCTGGACCTCCGTCTTGACAATCCGACAGCCTTGCTATCCGACATTAAAGAAGGTTTTACATTTAGTGTCGGATTATCGAGTCACGACTGTACTTTGCTTTGTATTAAAATCTCGTTCATTGGCCACGGGCATCATGTTGAAGCCAAACGTCCAGCAGAGCTTCGTCTTATAGGTGGATGTCTCATTCTGTGGAAGATTTTTATTGTGTTGTCGAAAAGGAAAAGGTCATTGTTTTTGGATGTAGGAATCATCATCATTGATTATTTCATCATCATTAAAGGAATGATGAATATGTAGATAAATAGATATATATGGACATCATCTACATATCATAGCTCTTTCCATGTGTGAGAGAAGATGACTGTATGGGCATGTGTGGTATCTATCTGTCGTTGCATTTGCATCAGCCACTGAAATAGGCTGAAGCTGTAGCCGCCAGTATTTACAGTGTTTTAACTGAGTTACCATTTTAATTGAATCAAACCGCTGATTAGAATATATAAGATTTCAGCATTCCACAGTAAAATATGACATTTACTGTTTGAGACTCCAACTCAATGTTCTATTAATACACCGTGTTTATACAGGGTCACCGTGGCTGCTGTTAAATTCCCACATTGTCTTCTTTCTTCAGACGTTTACTGTAAATTCATCAGAAATGAGATCTGCCAACTCTGGTAAGCATTATGTCACAAAAACAGCTTGAAAAAAGATACCATATAAAGGAAAGTTATGATTTAATAGATTGGTAACCGCAGTGTATGACAAGTTGTAGTTTTTTTTTTTAATATATACGTGAGAACCAAGGAAAAGTCATTTAACTTGATGTAAATAAAAGAAAATGAGAAAATCTCAGGGCAGCAGTGTAAAGTTACAAGAATACTGTTGGCTGCCGGTGCTATGTGAAAGATTTTGTTCCGGTTTTTACAGAAAATTGTCATTTTTTTTGCTTTTGACTCCAAAAAAAGATTTTACCGTTTTTAACCACATTTCGGTGTCACTGGATGTGTAGGCGTCCATACAGGTCTGAAAAGAGTAAAATAAATCAATAAAACAACCAGGGGATTGTTAAATATGCACAAAATTAAATCCAACAGTTGCATTTACACATCATGTGAGCTTTAAGACAATCTAATTTCGAGTGGTGTGTTCTGAAGGTCATTCATAGCAAGTCCTGGGAACTCTGAACAGCAGCAGGTTAGATGATCAAGAGTCATAACAGCTGATTGAAAATTAGGAAGAAATGAGTTTATCCAGTGTTGGCAATGCGCTGCTGGTAATTAATAATAAAACCGAATGGTTTCCATCAGTACAGAGGAAGTGGAGGTACCGTATCAGGCAAACACTCCACACAATAAACCTTATTACATCCTGTCATCAAACTCTCATTCAAACTCTTCACAGCCACTCCGGTCCCTCGGCGTCACATTCGAAGGCACCGGATCTCCTTTAGTGTCATTTTGCAACACGCGGTGCGGGTCGGATGGTCCCATAAAAACATGTGAACATCGGAAATAGACGCCGCGAGACCGAAGCCGAGTGTTGTCGGCTTTTCAGGCGACGAGAAGTTTGCTCTGGGCGTGTTGTTCACGTCGTTAAAGGCTGTGTTTCACCACAAACAGGGATCTTTTCTTAAACGTAGACAAACAGCGAGTGAGAATGGAACAAAATAAACACGAATGCAGCACAAAACAAACATTTTGCTGGATAACTGGTGCAGAAATTGTCCAGAAAATCCTACATTTCTAATAGATAAAGGAGCTTCTTCTCACTGTGGCTCCAAGCTTCATGGGAACTCAAGTTTCTAAAAGCTCTGGTCATTTAAATCTGAACACGTTGTCTCTAAAAATGCATAAACATGTAAGAAACTCATCATGGATACAGGAGTAACACACAAATAAAGGATCAAATAAGATCATACAATTGATTTCACGCTTTTTTTTAGAGCAAAAACTTCCATATCTCTGTCAGCTTTGAATATCAACACAGCACCGATACCAAAGGTCAGAGTAAAAATGGAAATATTTGTATTTAAGCAACTTGTATTGACATATGACACCAAAATAAAGTTCTACTGAGACTAAAACACAGATATTAAATATATTTCATGTTATTTTGGTATTTTTTTGTGTTTTTCGGTGACAGTATTCAGATTTTTAAGTCACTTCTGAAAACACATTTTTATTGGAGAGCTTTTCCTGATTTTCTTTAAGTTTTAATGTTTTTTTTTAGCTTCCTGCTTTATTTGTGTGCTTTCTACTTTTATCACTTATTCTGTGTGCTTATTGCATTTTAATTTTTGATTTATTTTTATTGAAAAGCACTTGATAACATTTTTTTTTAAAGTGCTCTATAAGTAAAGTTTGTTTTTGTCTTTTAACAGTGACTTTTATTTTGTTAAGTTGTCTGTACTTTCATTTTCAATTTCCTGCTTGTATTTTACATTTTCATTTTTGATTTTAACTTGCACACCAACAAGCTGGCATCCTCGAGCCTTATTTTTCAACCTGCAGAATTATATTATACTGTTCTCCATCGTGAAATGAGGAATTTCTAACGTCTGTGTTTTATTTTTCAGTAGAACTTTTATTAATATTTTGTTTTTAACGCCAACGAGTTCAAATATTTCAATCCCAGTGTTTCTTTTTCAGTTCAGGTTTGTTATTTTAAAGCCAATTTTTATTTTTTTATACCTTCTGTTGACAAAACTGCACTCGGTGGGAACAAGAGCGCCGATGTTTTCACAGGCCCCTCGACGAGCGAACTGATTATTTCAATTTGTAAAACCTGCCAAAAAAACAGCGACGCGCTCTGCTCTCCATGACCGCATCTCACATCCACGAGTCGGCGGTTGGAAACGTTTGATTAAACTGCGCGTCGCCTCCAGCTAACGCCGAGAAAAAAAAAACGGCTAACAAAGCGCATTTTTCAATCCGCACGCTAAATAAAGCGAAGGAACAAATTAACCGTCACCAACAAGTCATCCATCACTGACCCCGGTCTGAGGAGGCAACAGGTCGGCCGTAGTTAACCTCGCCGCCTTTAATTGTTCCCAGGTGCAATCAGCAGATTCTCTGAGGGCAGCGGCCGGACGCATTGCTGAGGTCACTTTACCGCTACGAGATCCCACCGAGGTGACTAAGATTTAAAACTCGTACGGAGCGGCATTAGTCCTCATCAGTTATGTAAACACGCCTCGATCCACGTCGTCCATCAAAATAAAAGCTCGTATATGATCCACGCACAAAGCTCTCGTTATAATTTAACCGAATCTAAACACTTCTTTGGATTTATCAAGACAAATTGTCGTATAACTCGAGCCGTGGGGACTGTTCGGTCAAAATATTTTAATTGAAAAAGAGAGTCAAGAGAGAAAAAAGGTAAAAACAGTTTGATCAACTCAGTTCTGAAGTTTGCTTTCATTTATTTATGGCTCTTGTGTCACTGAAGTTATTTTTGTTATCTCCATGTAAAGACCTGTTTGGCTTTGTGTGTGTTTGTGTGGGTTTGTTTTGTTTCCATCACCTAACAATTCATTCCTTAGTTTTTTTCCAATCCCCGCACCTTTCCGTCACTCTAATTTTATCAGTCAGTCGATGTTGCTTCCACCCCTCACATCCAGCCCGCCACGGATAATGTTGTAATGTATAATGGATAAAGTTTTCAAGCTTTCATGAAGGCATCTCTGATTTTTTGGCAGCTCTCTGACAAACTTCATAAATCAGCGAGCGGGTTAATAAATAAAGCGTTTCCACCTGCAGCCTGAGAAAACCCGGACAATGCAGAACAATGACGTCTTTCTCGGGCGGGTTTTCGGGGTTAACTGGTCGTGAAGCAGCGTTGTTCATCTTTGCTGCTTTCGTGGTTGTTGTTGTTGTCTTTTGCTCTGGAAAATAAATTATCCGAGCAACAACAAAAAAACTACACTCCTCTAAATCCACACATATTCACCTGAAGGGTCAAAATTGGCTGAAATATTTCACCGGAGGGGGGGAAAGAGGAGAGGCAGCACCCAGAACAATTTAGACATAACCTTCCTCCGTACAGTCTATAAAGTCAGCGTTTTATTACAGTGCAGGCGGAGCGGCGCCGCATGCAGAGGCAGCAGCGCAGCGGGCGGCATCGTGTTGTTCTGTTTAGAGGAGAAACACACCTTTGGTGACTTTTACACATAGTTGAAAGCCATCAATCAATCCGTCGTTGGGTGCATCACAGGATAAAGTGTTGTAATTTACCCTTTTGATGCTCCTAGCCTCCCTCAGTCTGCCTCGTCTTCTTCTACTCCAGTTAGTGATTTCCACCACCGCAGAAGGGGGTTATCTGCTGCTGCTGCTGCTGCTGCTGCTGTGTGCAGGTAGAGACAGACAGAGTGAGAGTACTGCAGTAAAAGTTTTTATTTCCAGAAGAGAAAAGAGCTCTGTGGCGCTGGCAGTTATTTAAAGTCCCGATCCAGTCATTGATTAAACCCTAAAAACGTATTTCTGTGTATTGAAGGGACATATTTAGAAGTTTTCCTCCATGAAAAGAATCACTTCCTGTCTTAGAAATTGAACTCTGCTTCCTCACTTTTTCCCCAAATTAACAGCAGCTCGGCTCACCCATGACTCTGCATAATCCAACTCTGCACAATCGTAAGTTGTAATAAGAACAATGATGCAGAAAGCCCCACTCTGGTTGGTTCCTTATGTTTGTTTGCATATGAAACCCTGGAAGTCTGAAGCTGCGTTTTTGAGTTTGTCATCAGGACGCTGCAGTTTTTATGGCAGAAATGGTTTAAACAACTATGGTTTTAACTGTTTATTTCACTCACTATGTGTCTTCTAATATATGTCTGCTTTTTTAAAGTGTTTTTTAGGATAGCTGTATGTGACCGAACCGAGCAAACAAACCAGGCATACGGATCATGTTTGGAAAGGTCAGAATCGATCTTTAGTCCAGGTAATGACAACAAAACCACAAAGGAAAACCACAAACTGTATGAAAAGTGAAGCCAGCTCAGACGTGCTTTAAACCTGCAATCTTTCAAACAGCCAGCAGGGGGCCCTAGTGGTAAAAAGAAGTCAGACTGTACAGAAGTCTATGAGACTATTGTCCTACTTCTCATGTGATTTGTTGCTTTAGTAAACATTTTTCTGATGAGTTTATGGTCTCAATCTCTAGTTTTCAGTCTCCTACAATACAGTTGATGTGCATTTTGTAAATTATAGTCCCATTAAGATTAAAATAGACAATGAAGCCTTGTATGTTCTAGGGCGGGCTACCTGTCTCGAGCCACCCTTTGCTCCTCACTAGTTTCAAAAGAGCAAGATTTTGCAGCTGGATGCCAGTTTAAGGCTTCAGACCTTCAGTCTACAAATCAATGGTTGACATGTGCATCTTATATATGTAGTCTATGTAAAAAACATGCCAAACTGCAGCAATATCTGTCGTTGCTGTCGCCATTTTCATGCTACTGTGGTCTCACTAGAAAAGTTTAGGGTTGACATCAACACCACAGCTTTCTGGTACAGTTCCGCTGGTAGTTTTAGTTAATATTTAAATAGTTGATCTTGCATGTTTGCACTTTTAAATTGTAATCAAAAAATATGTTTGCATGTAGGTACAAAAAACAGCAGATGTAACTGATCATGTGCTGGACGTATGTTTAGGTTTTTAGTCATCTTCAATCCCCAGACAAGAAAAACAGACAGAACCTTTTTTGCACTCACGCATCATAAATTACTTTCTCTTTATTTATTACATTTTTCAGGGAGATCAGCTCTTTAAGGTGCTGTTTTTTTTTTTTTTTTGAAGTCACAATGAATGACCAAATCGGCGCACCTCTGACCCGTGATATTGCTCCGGTAGCTATTAGAGCCCTTGAGCTAATGGTCAAGGACAGTTTTATGAGCAGACTGAGCTTGTTGCCTCCAAATGCCATTTGAGTTAATGAATATGTCTTGGTGTTCAGGAGGAGTTATTAAAAGCGTTGTAATATTTTAAAGGAGACGGGAGGCGTCCTTTCTGCACAGAAAACAACGTAAGCTAATGCAGCCTAGAAGTGTGGTTTTAAACGACGTTGGGTTTTAATAGCGTAATATTGTTTATTGGCTGTTTCTGCATTGATGAGCTTTCAGCTCCTGCACAGATCTCAGCATGAAAACACTGACCGCTGACAGCCAGAGGTAGATTCTGCCTCTGTGACTATCACACGTCCTTGGTGCAGCACATCTTATGATGAATGCCTATTTTTTTTACCGACAGGGACATCAGGGCTGTTATTTTTAAGGACAAAACACATAAGCAGCAGTTGTCTCCGTGTTAAGATAAGTGACCGCGCTCGGGCTTCCGTGTGACCACCGTTACAGTATATCTTTCTTATTCCGGCTCAGAGACGTTTCCAAAATCAATTTTGCTCTGCCAATAAATGCTCTTGAGTGAAGTGTTCATTCCCTCATCTTACCCTGACTCGACTACTGCGGGGCCTAAATTATGTGCCCTAGCAACGGCGCCTTATCGCACTTTACGTTGGTTTAAACACAGCCGAGCAACAGCAAAAGTGTCTGCAAGGACTCGTCTTTGAGCGCATGGAGCTCCCGTGTTCTCTTGTTGCCGATTGCCAATGAAACTCAGTTCAAGATTCTCCTCATTACCTTCAGAGTCCTGCACTGAACAGGTGGCAGAGATCCCTGCAGGAATCCCCCCCAAAAAAAAAAAAAAAAAAAACAAATCTCCATCAGGGAGAAGTTCGTTGGACTTTAGTTTGAGGTTTGCACCAATTAAACTGAAGTGAATTTGCTCAAGTTTAAATTACAAACAACGAGCATGACATCTATGAGCATGCATGTTTCTGGTTTCATTCCGATTGCCCGACAAATGGCCATCATTAAACTCTGCAGGTGTCTTTGCAAGGTGGGACCACTCTGTGCAACACAATCCGTCATGGTGACACATATCAGCTTCGTTGATGTGATAAATGCACTCGCAGCACCAAAACAATAAGAAGCCATTCAGGACTCTAAGAGCTCTGGCTTCATTCTGCACCACCGACTTGTTGATGGTGCATCTGCTGCGTGTGTGGTTTTGATTCGGCCGCCATCTCCACGACGCTTTCAGCCATACCAGCAGCATGGCTCTATGGATGGCAGCGCTGGTCCGTCCATCTGCTTTGGTCGGCGCAACGTTTTGGTGCAGACGGATCTATCGCGAGCACCGGACTGATTGCCACGAAATTTGTTTTGTTTTTCGATCTGAAGCGGGCCAGCAGTCTGTGCATCGCACAACACGGGCGCTGAAATAGTTAACCGAAAAAAAAGAAAATCCATTTCTGATTTCCAAGTCTGCACTATCCCACAAATGGATTGTCAAAAATTTCAGCGAAGGAGGCTGTCAGCTCTGTCTGCGCCGTGACACGGGGCAGTGGTAGGATTTGTCTACACGTTTTTTTTTTGCAGCCAAAGCTGTTTGGTCGGACTGAATGATTAATATTCCTCTGGATGACAAGGGTAAACAGAATGAACTTGTCTGTGATGGCAGTTCACAGCCCTCAGGACAGCCAGACATGGATAGCAAGCGCAGACAAAATACCCTTAATCCTCATCCTTTTAGATTAGGGAAACAATGCTTGTATCAGGAAAGGGCAAAAAACTGATGACTGCTGACCTGACAGAGAGCCAACGTGAAAATTGCTTTTCGGATTATTATGTTTAAAATATGCACTCATATATATTATTGACCTCAGATGCTTTAATTTTCTTGTTGAATTCAGTGTTTTGCACTGAAGGGGGGGGGTTCACACAAATGTACTTTTTGTGCATTCAGCTCACATTTTCATCCGGCGTAGCCTCCAGTGGAGGTGGAGGAGTCCGGTTTGTTGCTCAAGGGCACAGTTTAAAAAAAAAAAAACTAGAAATCCGTCTCTTTCACAATAAAACAAGGCCATTATGTCATTAAGCTGAAATATAGGTTTTTTTGAGCGCCCGTAATGAGTGTGCATATCTGAGGGTTTCTCATGAGCTCTTAATGCAGTATAAACATTAGAGGAGAGTAAATCTACGTTTGAGGAAATAAGTCACTTCCTCCTTGTGGAAAAGGCTAAAAAGCCGAGTTAATCCACTTTACCAGCCTGACTGAAGTCCTTGATATTAATCTTTACATTATTCCTGTCATCCAACTGTACTTTTTTTTATTTATTTTTTTTAGTCACAATAAAATGAACTTGTTTATATTCAGGGCCACAAATCTGCATGATCGTAAGCGACTGGAGATAAGCGTGTATTTTTAGAAAAATGGCGTTCTCCTTAACACATTTCCATTCAGCACTTTGATGTTTTTTTACTTACTTTTGTCTGCGATTCGGCGTCTTTCATGTGCGAGTGCACAACAGCGGAATGGTAAGCAGCATATTACTGTTGTGTTGTGAGGAAAGGCAAAAAAAAAAACAAAAAAAAAAGGAAACAGGACAGGGCCTCATAGAGAGTAAGGGCACATAAAAGAACATTGGCACCCAAGAGCGTAGTTCATTGTAATGCTAAATAGGAAGCAGGAGTGATTCCGCCTGTGTTTATCTGCCAGGCAAAAGTTATCACACCCGCTTACTTCAGCTTAGAGCCATTCATGGCGTGCATTTCCAAGTGCCACTGATCTAGCCCCACGTCAGAGGTTACACAGATCAGCAGAACCTACTTGTAAAATGCAAATGCTGAATAAGAAATTAGGAATGAGACTGTAGCGGATAGATAAGGCGCCACTCGTCTAGATTTTGCACGTCGGGCTGAAATTCTCGCAGGAATTCTGTATTATGACATTAAGACCTTTTGTGTGTAATTCTGGCACGGAGGGAGTGTTCGGTGAATGCGCAAAAACCTCCCACCAAAGTGAGCGATTCGACACACTTGTTCCAGCTGATTTTTTACCCACGGCTGGGACAACAACACGGCGCTGCTCGGTCAAGGACAGGGAACACTTTTACACTTCATAAACAATTTGTTGTTCTCAAACGAGCACAAAAAAAAAAAACCCAGTACAGCAGACATGCAAGTACATAGAGTTCAGTGGAGTGCAGGCAGAACAAGACAAGGCCCCGGCGCAGGCAGGATTACAGAGGATAGCAGGGATGTAATTGAAAATAGGAAGATCAGGTTTCTGCCCGGATCTATTTCAGCAAAATCTGGACTAAATGTCTTTAAATAATGCATTTCTAATCTTCTTTTTTTTATACGTCTTTTTGCAGGAGGTCAAGATTTGTGCATGCATGTGAGTGAAAAAGAGATTACAGTGCATGATTGTCATTTTTGCTGCCAGGTTTTTATTTTTTATTTTTATCTTTTAATCCCAGATCAAATCAGTGCATCTTAGTATAGATTTGGTGAGATAAACCATAACGTCTCGATCCCTTTATATGTCGTCGAGCAAAACAGACACAAACAAGGGGGGGGGATAGGAAAACCTCTTAATAATAGATGAGCCTATTTGGGACAGTGTCCAGTCCAACCACAGGGGTTTGCATCCTAATATTTCAACAACAAAGTGCAGTGCATGCCCATGCTGCTAAACTGTCACCAATTCGGATTCACCCTTGGTCTCTCTGTTTTTCTTTCACACAAGCACACACATACGAAACAAACACCCCCACCGGCTCAGCAGGTTAACGTCATCATTTCTGGGAGGAACACACACACACACACACACACACAAATTCACAAAAAACGGTGAAAAGTTTGAGCGAGAAAACTTGCACAAGGAGCCGTTGTTTTTGTGGAGGTTGAAAGAGAAACAAAAGGGCTGCAAGGTGTTTGTAGACTTGGTTCTTGGAGGTTGATTGAATGCTTCGGAGATAAGCTCGGCGACATTAGATATCCCAGTGGGTAGAGGATGGGAGGTTAATCTCATTCTCCACGATGATGCATCCGAAGTGACTCTTTTTGCCAGTGGTATCGTTTCTGAACACTCCTTGGGTTCCAAGGGCAAGGAAAGTGTCCATTGGAGCTGGTGCATTGATTGCTTCAAGATTTGATTAAACCCTCGGCTGTACTCCAAATGTAAGACAATAGCATTGAGATAATCTCACCTTCTCTCCTCGGGTCAGACATAATGCGGTTTAACGATATGGCTGTGCACTCTTCCAATGTAATACCTCACCTAGGACATTTCTAGTTAGCTGTAGGCTTTGTTGAGCTATGCCGTGTCGAAATTGCCAAAAAAAAAAAACGAACGCTGGCGTGTCGTCGTCTTTACCTTTGATCGCGTGAGAGAAAACCTCGCTTCTGGATGAATTAGCAACCCCCGAAATGGCTGCATTGATAATTAACATCTAATATTTAGAGAGGGGATGTGAAGGTAAACACCCGAACAACCCGGCAGCCTCGGATGGGTCACCTCTTCCCAAAGGGCAGCTCCTGTGACTCCTAAATAGGACACCAGTCCATCCACTGCAGCCCATGGCGAATGTCTTTATTAAGCCTCATTAGCAGCCTTCCTATACAAATTTATTCACTGCAGATTACAAAACCAGGCTCTGGGGTGGGAAACCACAGCCCGGTAAATCATTAATTGATGATCTTGCAATTCCAGTCCTAAAGTATTTCTCCGAGCTGCGAGAGAGCAGACTCATACTAACAACCTCGCATGTTTTTGCCTCAAACGTTCTCCGCACTATAAGATCTTTTTCCTAATAGGGGACTACAGAGAGGCAGAGCTTTCTTCTGCAAGGATCTTTAAAATGACCTTGTCCCAGTCCATTCCTCCCCGAAGCTAAACATATTTATTTTGCTGTGTTGTCTCAAAGTCAGAAATTGCGGCTAAATAAAGGCGGAATACTTTATATTAAGGGCTTTTGTCTCGCAGGGTTTAACAAAGGGTATGGGGATTAGGCTGTCATGAACTGTATGGTAAGTAGGGTAGGGGGTCTGAAAGACACTGAAATAATACTTCTGCCTCCCAATAGGAGAGTAATTTCCTTGACAGGATGGGTTCTCCAGAAAGGCGTGGGTTTTCTATTTCGGGGAAAGAGATCTTATTCAGACACAGTTAAATCAGAGATCCTGCTGAGGTGAGATGGTTGTTCTTCTGCTGTGGCTCCCCCCTTTTTTTTTCTTTTCTTTTTTAGACTCTGCAATTTTAGAGTTTTCCAGTCCATTCCGTCTGCTCCGCTCACTCCATTAATTTCTCCGATGCTCCACTGAATCCTCCCCCTGTAATGATGACAATTAACCTGGAATCACAGTAATATTAGAGACTTGAATCGGTGCACATCAGCCAACTACGAATGCTAATTGACTTGATTGTTATTAATTTTGACATTACGTTCCAATTAAAGATAGCAAAACACTGATTTCATTTTCTTTTCATTTTATGGTTGGAGATTAAGAGGGCATCGATCACACCTGAATGACTCGGTGTGTGTGTAGCTAATTAAAGACTGAGATTGCAATTAAGATAATGAGTCTGTCTAAGTTTTCAAATGGAACACACAAACAATTTTTTAACCCAGGCAGTTGGGAACACATGCCATTAACCGCTCAGTTTATAGTGTATAATATCGTCTACGTTCCCGGGACATACCCTGGAACGAGCGCGTTTTAAGTCTTAGATGAGCTGTAAAGGCTGGAACATGCCTATTTGAGAAGCAGCTAGTTTAACAATAGCATAACTCTTTGTTGTAATTTGGTAAGTGGGCATGTTAGCTTTCCGCAGAAGGCTCTGTTTGCAGAGTTTTGCAGAGATGTTGACACACATCTTTGGAGAACCACGCATGTAATACCAGGCTTATTGAGGCTGTGTTCGGGAAGGAGCTTCATGCAGAGGAACAAGCGATAACACACCAATATTTCGATGCTCAGTCTCCGATCTAATTCTTTGAAATGCATTATAAAGGCAAGACATCTTTCCTGCCAAGCTTACATAATCAACAAATGGCTGCATAGGCTGTCCCCTCATGTTGGAACTCGTCGTCTTTAGAGCTTTTGATGAGAACAGAGTTTGAAAATGTTCAGTTCTGGAGCCATTGTGGGGGTTTGGCTGGTAAAGAAACACCATAGCAAAGTCTTCTGCAATGCTTAGTGACCTCTAGCCAGCACACATATAACCTGTCCCATCATGGACAAGTGCTGTGACTCACAGTCTTTGGGTCTTTCAACAAAAGTTGTGTTTGAAATGGTTTCAGTGTAGCATATCTATATAAGAGTGGTATCTTTGACAACTGCTTTAATAGCTGAGTCATTTGTCTGGTTGTCAAGTTGAACAATAATCTTTTATAATGCTGCACTTATTTGGAAAAAAGTTAAATCTATGACACCTTTGTGATTGAAACAAAGGATTGCACTTGGGTTGGTGCCAATACTGGTTTCACTTCTGAAGTGTTTTGTCTTGTTGCAGCCTTGGAAGGATTCAATAACCACGAAGCAGTACGTCAGCCTTCTACCAATGGAAAATTATTTATTAAGAGATGAAAAGGCACCCGAAGGCCCTCCAGAACACAATGTTTTGCACACCTATTGCCATGTTAATATTGTCAAGTTCTGGATTGTGCTTAAGATTGAGCCGATTTTACATCCAAAGCCAACATTTACACAATATCTCCACATGGCTACGACAGCATGTTTGAGGATAAGATTGTGGTTATAGCAAATATACTGTGACTGGATGACTTTATCTTCCACTACCTGTAATAAAAGAGCAGTTGAAACATTAAAGATCTTGAGAGAAACGGTTAAAGTGGTTAAAAAAATGCATTAATGTTAATGGCAGGTCTGTGATGGGACCTGAACTCTGGTTTCCTGCACATACAGTTAATTGTGACACTTTTAGCTCATCAAAAGCAATGTCATTCTTGCATTCATGCTTGGGAGAGGACTGTGGCACTTGCAAATGTATCTGCATGTCACCACCAACCATGACCTCAGCCACCTTAAGCCTTGATTGTACTCCGATGCACCCATGGACAGCTGTGGATGTGTAGTTGTTGTTACACTACTTTCTCATTTTCTTGCAGCCCACTTAGATGACAGGTTCCATGAATGAATGTGCAGTAGGGGCATGACTTTGGGTTTGCACATGGACATCCATATAGGCGTCTGCAACACAAAGGGCTCTGTTTCCTGCGTTGGTATTGACCTTTATACATAAGATATAGTCGTCCAATATTGAGTGTGAAATGGACGGACGGGTTGGTGCAGCATCAGCGGTAATGCGAGAAGTGTACCCCTGGACTGGTGTGGCGAAGAGAAACCTGAACTAGAAGGTGAAGCTCTCACCAGTCGATTTATGTTACAAACCTCACCTTTGGTCATGAACTCCTGGTAATGACAGAACGAATTAGATCGCGGCTACGAGCGGTGGACGTGAGTTTCCTTAGTATGACGGAGGAAGCTCATAGTAGAGTCACTGCTGCTTAATGTCAAAACAAGCCAGCCGAGGTGATTGGTTCCATTTTTTTGGATAAATCCATAACTGGGAGGTGTATGATAGAAACTGGGCGTTCCCAGATCAGATGAGATGGATTGAGGATGTCTGTGGTTTGTTTCTGTAACTTTTCCAGTTTACAAATCCACAGACGTTCCGTGTATTTACCTTTTCTTCACTATGAAAACACAACAAATTTCGGTAAACAGAGCTGACACGTCTATCATAATTAGCTTAAGATTCAGGAGTAGAATCAAATTGTTTCCTCCTGCTCTCCCCTGCTGCCTAATTTCCCAACTTGGTGTAATGGCAAGTTGCCAAAAGAAACGAGGTTCGGTAAACAAGGTTTTTGTGACTTTATGTCCCTTTTGTTCACTTACCCAGTTGCTTGTAATTTGGGAATGTGAACTTAAATTAACCTAAAACAGAAATACAACAAAGCAACTGTTTAAAAAAAGGCAGAAGTCAGTGTCGTGGCTGCATCATTACACTCTGAGCAGATAGGATGTGTCAAAGCTGTTGTGGGACTTTGGACGGGCCATCAAAAGAGAGCAAGCGAAATTGACTTCGGCCCTTTTTTTTTTTTTTTGTACATCTCACAAAAGCTGAGTTCAGAACAGGGACCATTTAACACTTCCCGCAGCAGTTGAAAATAATACTGTCGGACAAGTGAGAGCTTCAGTCTCCCGAAAACAGTGATTACAAATGGAGACTTTCAAGCAGTACATCCACAAGTTGTTTGTTTTTACGAAATTAAGTCGGAGCAACACCTCGCCAGGATCTGTCTTGAGCTAATTGACTTGTGTTTGTCATTCAACTATTTATTCTGGGATAGGCAATAGGGGCACGTATCCATTATTGTGTTTTCTTCGTCATCCGCTTCTTTCCCGTAATGAATGAATTCGATGACACCCGACTTTTCCTTTTTCCATTTCCCGGCATATTTTAATTGTCAGAGTATGCATGCGCTGTGAGGTGAGAATCTTGTTCTAAGGCTTGTTGACTTGAAATAGCTCATTAAAAACAATGCTGGTCTGCATGTGTGTAATTACATATTTTGCCTTGGATTTCCTCCAGATGCAAAGGCTGACCTGATTTTCTTAATGACTAAAACCTCGAGTCCATGCTGGTCCCAGAGACATTTCTGCACAGTGACGTCGCGGCGCAGTTGAAAGGGATCTGGCCTAATTAAATGAAATATCCTGATGCAATGGGGCGTCCTGAGGAGTGTGCAGTAGGATGTTCGTTTGATTAGAGCGGCAGTCTATTTATTATTGGATAGAGCGAGCTCACGCTTACCTTTGCGAGTGAGGACACTGACGCTGAGTTCCTCTGCCTAATGCTGTGAATATGATTTGTCATTCATTATTTATTCATATTACTTTTACATTAGTTTCTATAGAATAACATTAATGAGGGAGAAGTAAAACCCTTCACTAATAATAAAGCTCCAGCCTGGAAAAAAAAAAAAAGAAAGAAGAAGAAGAAGCTGGTACAGAATGTTTCAGTGAGGTTATCTGTTTTAATTAAAGCTGGAGTGCGGGACTTTTACATATAAATGAACATCGGATACATTCAAGCCCTTGACAAACGGGTTCACACAATGTTGATTAAGTCTATCAGCAGCAGGTAAATCTCGCCGCATGTATCTCTGCTTTCAAGGTATATTAGAGTTTTAAATCTTGAGTCTGTGGTCTTGTACATGTATGAGAGGAATTGCTGGATGGTAGCGCTGAGGAGGGGAGCATCCATACAGCAAATGGCATAGCCTACGGTGGAAAAACCCCAGGTATCATCCAGGAGATGTTTAAGATAAAAACAGAGACTCAGCAGTCAAAGGAAGGATTACAGTCTGAAAGCCATCCATAGGCTGCCAGAAAAGAAGGACTAAAGCTCCACACTGCAGGTTTAAATGCAACCTTTTAGTGTTAACTTGGCTTTTGTCCACCTAGTTGGTAAGTGATAAGTTTTACATTGTTGATGGCGATGCTGGAGAGGATGAGACTCTTACTCAATGAGGACATCAACATGACTCGGCTGCCACTTTAGGGCAGGCACTCGTCAGAAGTATGTGCTTTGTTTGTTCCAGAAAAGAGCTCTGAAAGAGGTTCTACATGGATGGTTCTTGCAGTTGGAACATTCATAAAGAGTCAAGCTTTCCAACAACAACCACAACAGCCTGATGCTAATTAGTGTGAGCAAAATCATAGTAAGATCACTGAACAAGGTAGACATTGAGGAATAAACTGAGCATCTGCCGGTCAAGTTTCTTCCAAACAGAGTTATTTAAGATGTCCCAATCTGACACCATTTGTCTTTGTAATACAGATTTCATGTATTGTAGAGAAGCTGTTGTACCTGGTTGCACCACCAGGTGGAGCCTTTTATTGTTTGTAGCGACAAGAGGCAGGTCTGTGTTGACAAGTGATGCACATTGTGTTGGTTTAGCCAATAAGGGCACCATGACAAAGTCTTTTGTGATGCTTAATGACCTCCAGCCAGCACAATATGTTAAATCACATAGAAATCCACTCGAGAATCATTCCTATGTTCAAGCAGTATATTTGTCTTTGTGGCCTGAACCATGTGTCTGTGGCTACATAAAGAAAACGTCCAGTTTAATTAACATGTATCACAAGTTAATCAGTTAGTAATGTATAATGGTGTATTTGGTAACATATTTAAGTCTATTGCAACTGTGTGGCAGAAGCTTAAGTTAGTGCAGATACTGATCAGTTAAAAATTGCATTCATGGGGCGCCGCTGTAGCTCACCTGGTTGAGCTGGTGTCCCATGTATTGGGGCTACAGTCCCATGTGATCGGGTCCCACTCGTGACCCTCTGCTGCAGGTCCTTCCCCCATTCTTCTCCCTCCACTTTCCTGTCTCTCTCTCTCTGTCCTATCTAACAAAGCCAAAAAAGCCAAAAAAATATCTTTAGAAAAAAAAGATTGCGTTCATCAGCCTCGATCAGGACATTCCAGCCCTTTCTGGTGACTCACGCCGAGTCATTATAGCGTAGCATATAAATGTGAGCAGCATGTGCTGTAAACTGATTTCTTTTTATTTGCTTGTTTTTCATGCCATGCCTTGGCGGTGCACTAGATATTTTTCTTCCTTTTTCATGTAATATTTTTTTCATTATAAAAAGAAGAAGAAGAAGAAGAAAAAGAAAAAGCCCTGCGTGGTTCCTGCTTCCACCTCTGGGCTTATATTCATGAAGATTCATACCTGTGGATGAACCACTTTGGTGTAATTTATGACCCATTCCACAACATTTACCTCACCATGATTACTAAGATAAGGCTGAAAACTGGAGCAAAATTCAATTTGGACAGAAACGGGTGAGTGTAAAAACACAGTTGAATTCGCAAAACACATTTCCGATAGAGAAATCAGCGAAAAAACACCTCTGCCGTTGTGTTTTATTAATAGTTAATTTGCCTCTGCTTTTTTATAAATGAGCAGGGAGAAGGATTTCACAATTCTGTGTCCTGTGGCATTACACAGAAATCAGAAGAGTTTGTTTGCTTTTGTCTAATCTCACTGGGGGGGGAATGAAAAACCACACTATTTGCCCTCGTCCCCTTTGCTAAAAATCTAAGTGATCAGCCGCTGTCACACATGTATGAGTAATTAGAGTGATTTCTTGGTGCGAGTATTCTGAAGTGACTACACTTTTGCTATTGCTGGATTTATTAAAAATACATTCTCCCACTTCATCATTAAGAATGTAGGCTGTCCAAAATCATGTTGTTACACTTGTGGTTTTTTGCGTGGTTTCAGGCTCCATAAGGGAGCTGTGTCTGCAGATATTAGACATTACTTTCCTACAGAAACGAGCTTAATAAAAGAACCCCCCTTTGAGGGAATACTGCATGTGCTCTTAAATGTAAAATGTCCAATTGTATGAACAAAATAATTCCTCACAGGCGTCATATTTCCTCACATCTTCCCCCAGTGGTATTTTCTTTTTCCTCATATTTTATCGTGTTCTTTTTTTTCCTCCACAAGCTAACAAAATGCCTCTTCAGAAAAGAGTAAGAAAAAAAAATAATTATCACAGCTCTGGAGTAGGGGAAAAAAAGAAGAGGTAATTAGCACCACTGAATTAATCAGAGATAGAAAAATTGCAATTATACTTGTTCTTATTAAGTTCCATTATTTTGTGGACCACCATGAAATTATTTTTCTGGTATTGCATTCCCTTGTATGACTTATTAATAACAATGGTGCATTCATTTAAACTTTAGAAGTGGTGGGTTACAATTGAACTTAATCCTTTAGTTACAAGGTCAGTCCGACCAGAAATCTGGGCTGCATGAAGATTAAAAAAAATATATATATATACATGTGTGAGCCTCAACTTTAACAAGGAGCCGTTTTTAAGGAAGCAAACCGGACAATTCAGGCCCAGGTGTATTCACCAACACTCACATCCTTGAATAAATAAAGGCAGCGGTTTTGGGCGCTGAAGGACGGAACAGAACGTGCCATTCATGCACAGTTTCTCAGAAAAAAAAAAAAAAAACTCATGCTAAGACGTGCATAAATCAAATATTTTACTGCAGATTGTTGCGGCGTTCAGCAACCTTTTAGCGACCATCTTGAGGCTCATTGAAGATGAAATAAAAGGTTCTGTTTTGTTTCCACGTATGAAACATCGCACGCAGCTTTTACTGTGAACACAGCGGTTAAGAGTGTAATATAGTGCAGTTCTGCATGCACACATGGAGGATGCAATAAACAATCCAGCCAATGGGCTCCCACTTGTAGAAGATTTCTAAGGAAAGGTGGATATAAACAATACTGGATTTAATGTTCTTTCAAGAGAGAAAAAAAAACAAAAACAAAAGGTGTTTCATGCATTCGGCTTGTTTGTTAGAGCTCCAGAATTGACTCATTGTGTTGTGCTAAGAACACAGAAAGAACGCACGAGTGTAAGAGCGGCGCTGGGTGGGACGCATTAATTGGGAGGTGTGCAGGTTCTCCTCCAGGAAATTTCCAGCGTCTGGTGAATTGTCACGCACCAATTTGTGGCTCCTCTGCAGGCGTCTGTTATTGTTGTATCGTTGCGTCTTTGAGTAATGTTGTGGAGGTTTTTAATAATGAAAGTCCTCCGCTTCTTTCAGGCATCAAATGCGCTCGCTGTAAATATTAAGGGGGAGGAGGGAGGTGTATGTCCTGTGTCTTTGCTGAAATCTACACCGATGTGAAAGCTTTTTTTTTAAATTAAGAAAATTCCAAAATACACCTTTAACGTCAACAATGGAGTGAAAGGCTTCAAACATCCTCAAAAACAGAAAGGCTCCATCGTAAGAGAGTTCGATAAGAAGTCCAGATGCAGTTTAGAAAATAATCTACTGGTTATCGTTTGTTGGTTAAAAGTCAAAGGTTAGAGATAGTTATTTTAGAAAAAGGGGTTGTTAGCATGTTGGTTTGACAGCTGTAGTAGTTAACCACGTACACCTGCAAGCAAGGAGTCGTCACACCAGTAAGCCTATTTGGATCGCTGGGTGAGCTTTGCTGTGTGGATTAGGAATTCATTTGTTCAATTTGTTGTCCATTGTTGTTGGGCTTGCACATCGTTTCTTTGAATACAAGGTGCAATCAAATCGTGTGTAAGCAGTAATTGTCACGAGTTGGGAAACCGCATGACACCAAGATCTCAACAGCTGGGCCTGTTACACATGTTTTTGTGACCACTTTCATGTGCACATTTGCAAATCAAGCATGAGTCTTAAACTCAGCAGCAAGAGTGATCCAGACTTTATTGTAAGGATTATCTCCAGTGATGAGGGGTGGGTCTGTGGCTACCATCAAGAGAGGAAACCACATCATCAAGAGTCTCCAAAACCAGACAGAAGTAGTCAAGGGTTATGATCATGAACAGGTATTTTTGGACCACAACAACACCACGTTTTGGCTCCTTCTTCTTCCTCTTCCTAAAATGAAATTCAAGTTGAAGAGTTTCCATTTTGACACGAAGAGGAGATTTAAGGCAGATGGTGCTTGACATGCTTCCACAATGGGACTTCCAGGAGCACTGGGAGCAGAGTGTCACTGCACAAGTCCATCCATCCATCCATCCATTATCTATACACCACTTAATCCTCACTAGGCAACGGTGCTAACCACCAAGCCACCTTGCAGACTTTGACAGGTATGGTGGCCAAATTCAAATCAAGTGTGATACGTGATTTATGAAGGCATGGTGTTGTGATTTTTTTTGATCGCACCTGATATAGTCTTATTGAAGAGAGAACAAAACCTTTCCCCACTAGCTAGTCAATAGGACATCATCCACTCCTGTTTCCTCGCTGTCCGCACATTATTCGTAATTTGTGGAGCACAAGATACGACCATGAAGAAAGGTTGAACGTAAGAGGATAGCAAAACACAACTTCCTCACTTCAGAATGCTTCCTACCAGTCAGTGGTTTGATCTCCATGTTAAACCCACTTATACACAACTTCACTGACAAGAACTGATTTCACCACAACATTAAGCAATCTGAGTGACTCCATAAGTGGTTCTTTACCCTTTATTTCTTCCCAACAATTTATTTTTTTTTACACCTTTTTCATGTTTTCTTGTCTTTCTCACATAATGACTTGTTGCAAATGAGCTCTTTTGCACTTGTTCATATTAGAAAACCCATTTCGATGTATCGCGTCACCCCCGAGCCCTGTAGCTGCACAATATAAGAAAACATTAACCACTAATTGGCCCTGTTTAATGTGTAAACTTTCAAATCTAGTTACAATTCTGAACCGTGATCTGTCATGACCTATTGCTGATATGTGTATCAGTTATGTACACACGGCTCAGCGTGGGCCAAACCAAACCACAGATCTCCCACTCAGCTCTTATGTCTATAATTAGTTTCATAGTGAGAGGAAATTCATTTTCACATGCCTAACAGCCTCCAACTGTCAGGCACTGCCAATGGATATGGATGGACCCTACTCAGCTAATTACTCGTAAGCAAATTCGCCTTTTTCAGCCTTTGCGATACTGAAAGTCGTACCTTTAACCAAGGCCTCGCTAATTCCCCGTTTAGTAATCACAGTTAGCGTATGGAACACGTAATTAATAAATAAATGGTTGCAAAATGGCCCTTCAGTGGGGTTCGAATGACAGCGATTCAGCAGTGAGTGGCCACTCCAGCATCTTTCAGCGAAATTATTCTTCCGCCCGTTCTTCAGAAGCCCTTTGAGCCTTTTGGGAGTGGTGGTCATGTTATGTAGATTAATTTAGTGGTGTCAAGCTGTGCCGACCACATGCTAGGTCACCGCACACATCTCCGTCTCCATGCTGCACTTACCGGCTGGGCCCTGTTCTCGAATGTGGACCCGATGTTACGAGGCAACTCTGAAGTGTTTCATCTTTAAAGAGTGAATCCACTTTTTATAAATATGGGGGGAAAAAAAATCATTGCACAATCT
This sequence comes from Stegastes partitus, assembly GCF_000690725.1. Taxonomy (NCBI): domain Eukaryota; kingdom Metazoa; phylum Chordata; class Actinopteri; family Pomacentridae; genus Stegastes; species Stegastes partitus. The sequence goes on from NW_007579275.1 coordinate 50,619, forward strand.
GTTATGTAAGAGACTGAGTTCAGATCTCAGAAACGCTGCAGTCGAACCGCTACGACTGGAAAGCGGTCGGACTCCTTTTTGTCATTTCTTTAATATCTCAGCATCAAATCTGGTGTCAGTGCTGCTGCAATCGGATCCAAGCGGGTTTTTTTTATGTTTTCAAATCTCTACAGAGAGGAAGAGTAAATTATGCAGTAGGTGGAGAGATGATTAAATATCGTAATGGCAATGAGTTTACAGTTGCTCGCAGAAATAAGACTGATGGTCCTTTGGTTTAAAATGATTCTTTACAAGTACAACCTAGTTTGTGGTAATTGACAGTGAACAGTAATTGGCGTTTGCTTGGGCATCATTAATCATTCTTACAGGCTGTAAATATAGATGTTAAATGATACGACCCTCGAGAACCGAACACGACTGATACTAACAAGAAAGCGCAATTTGGAGCCTGAACCGAACCTAAATCTTTTATATTTACAAAAACCGACACCACCAACGCAACACAAACAAACTTTACAGAGCTGTCAGAGTCACAGTCTTCAAATCTATAGGCAGTGAAATGCTGAAATGAAGACAGGATTCTATTATAATGCCAAACATACAATAGAAGATTCTGAGTTGTTCGACAAGTTAATGTATGTAGAAAATGTTTGACATGGGATTAATTGCAAAATAATGTAAATATTAGTGCTCCTGCAGCTAGTGACAGAAAGAACAGTCACATTTCTAAATGCTAAGTAAGGCCTAGTTGTACGTTTGAATATTAGGTATCTAAAAACATTCTTTAAAACTACCTGTAGATTTGTTTTTTATTCATTTAGTGTCAGCGTTTGCCTATATATCTATTTAAATGTTAAAAAAAAGAATAAATCATTCTTAAAATTATTAAATTAATAATCAATTATTAAAATACTGATATTTTCTGACATTAACAGTCTATTAAATGGTCTTCATCAACTTCTAGTTTCCCACAAGGTGCAATTTTTATCTATTTTTTATCGCAGATGAACAGAAAGTGACAGCCATGACACCAAGGTTGCCGGTTCACGTCCCAGTGAGGACACCCACGATCTTTCTGCGTGGAGTTTGCATGTTCTCCCCGTGTAGCGTGGGTTCTCTCTGGGTTCCTCCCACACAGTCCAAAAACATGTTGAGGTTAATTGGTGATTCTAAATTGTCTGTAGGTGTGAATGTGAGTGTGCTTGGTTGTCTGTCTCTAAGTGTAGCCCTGTGATAGACTGGTGACCTGTCCAGGTGAACCTGCCTTCACCCTGAGGCAGCTGGGATAGACTCCAGCCCCCCATGACCCTAGTGAGGATTAAGCGGTGTATAGATGATGGATGGATGGATGAACAGGAAGTAGCCTTGATAACAAAGGCGACCTCTTGTGGTCAGGTCAGTTAGTGCATGTAAAATCTTCGACGGAGCCGTCACCCTGGAAACGTACAAAATTCTGCTTCGTAGCAGCTGATTTTTTATTCACTCAGAAGGTTATAACTTAACCAAACATTAACTGAAAACACAAGTAAACACAGAGCGAAAACAGAAGTCAAAACTAGCCTTAAATCAAAACATAGCGCTATAACAATAGTTCAAGACAGACCTCAAACTCAAATCTCCTTGATGAAATCCACTGACAACCAACCGCCCCTCCAAACTAATTCTCGTTCTTCAAGAACAAAATTGCAGCTTCACCACCATTAAATGGGATTATAATGGCCGATGACATCCAAAATGGGCGACAAAAAACACACGCGGCAACAATACCAACGAATCAACAATTACATCCATCTGCATCTAATTTGGTCGTTGGTTTTCGTTGTTAATAATTCGTTGCACTTCTATCTATCTGTCACAGACACAAGTGAACACATAGAACAATCGTTTACGCAAACATCCATAACTATGAGCCATTTAGATTCCCAACAACAGCAGAAAATGCAAATTCCGCAAACAAGAGACCCCAGGAAACGTTCATTTCCTTTTGCGGTTGTCACATCCAGCAATGAGGCATGTTATTATTATTTCTTCTGACACATCCCATTAATAAGTCAGAAGTCACCACATCTATCAACGCGGCACATTTCCAACTGTCACAGCTGGACCACTAAACACAAACATGAAAGCTCCTTTACGTTCAAAAGCCTCTTTCCCCACAAGAAAAATAAAGAAGAAGAAAAAAAACATGCCATTTCTATCCATTCATGTATATTTGTCGTGTTTTATCAACAACATGTCTGTAAGCACAACCTCTAATCACCTTTATTGGGCGCACGCTTTGTTTCTCGCCCTCGCAGATGCACGCTTGTGATTTATATTATTGTGCGCGAGTAAATTCGAGGTCAGCTTTGATCTATAATGCAGCGTCATTTCTTACAGGGACTGCTGATGAGATTTTCAGCTTCATTTGGCTGAGGTCTTGAAATTATATTTTGTCTAGAGGGAAAAGGCATATGGCTAATAAAGCCGGGGAGTGAGTTATCAGTGGAGTTCTCCGCGGCGCATAATAATGCAATGTAGCCACTAAAGAGTCACTGAGTAATTTTACCTTGAGTGGAAATGTGCGTTCCTCTGACATCGGATAGCTCAATATATGATTATATTCCCGATGCAATAAGTTATATGTAGATGTAGGTGTTTGGTTGCAGAACAGAGAAACCTACAGAGACGGGGGGATAGTCACCAGTCACTGAAGACCCTCTTATTTCTTTATTATCTGCACCAATGATACGTCCTGACAGCCCTACTTAAAGCAGTGACTTAACACCTTCCTGAGATTTTTTTTTTTATTCCCTCTCCTTTTAGGCTCTTTCATGTTTAAAGAAAAGTGCCTCTACCCTTGCTCAGAAGTCTGAAGGATGGCCTTATCCCTTGTTTACTTTACCTCTCACTGCTGACCTATTGTGGCTCAAATGCCAAGGCAAAGACAGTTAAGAATCCACAGCAGCCACTTTGGCCTCGGTTTACCGCGGCACACGAGGCTGCCGGACGTCCGCCGAGGACCTGTTGTGGGTAAAAGCTGGCACATCTTGCTTCCGTGGGCCCTCGTGGCAGTGGGCAGGCTTTGACAGCACTAACACTCCCGGGTTTGCTGTTGTTGAATACTAAGAAAATACGCTTCAGCACCGTTGAGGAGCTTTTCAGTTCACTGGCGGGAACCAATTTGGCATTGAAGTCCCCTTTTTTTTCTTTCTCCCAGCCATGGCATGCTAACAGCGCTGCATCGGTCTGGTGTTCTGTCATTCAGACATAGGTCACTGTTACGTTAATGCTCCTCGCGGTTTCATGCGGACAGTGACGGAGAGAGCTGTGGTACGTGCAGGATTGGACAGTACATCAAGGGACCTATAATGCATTATTTTTTCTCATGTTGCTGCCATTTAGGGAACACTCTAAAGCAATCATGCTTTTAGTGACGCAGGCAGCGGTGGAAAGGAACTTATTACATTTACCTCAAGACCATCTCTGGTGGAAATCAACTTTTTTCTTTGTGTTGTTTTGTAGGCTGGAGGACATATTGTGAGCAAAACAAGCAGCTGATGCCATCATCTCATTCAGACTTTTAGAGTTTGGTGCATAACAAACCAAAGGAACCAACCCTGTCAGCTTGTCAGTATAGTCTAGAGCAGCTTTAAAGTGTTTTAGCAGAGTTAGCATTGCAGAGACAGTGTAGAGTTCCATGTAAGTTATTTAAGGGTACAAAGGAATCGAAAAAGCTTCAAAATATGTAACAAAAATGAGTTTCAAGGGGTTAAATCAACAACTTGTTCTCGTATAAACAAAAAAGTTAAAATTGTCAATAATGTCCACAACAAATATCTGTATTTTTCTAAATAGTAATTCATTCTTTTACAGTATTTGACTGTAATATTACACTATATTGACTGTATTTTAATTGGTGATATTAGAGATATTTGCCATTATTTGAAAGAAAAATATTTATATTAAGATCTAAAAAATGGAACATAATATGTAAATCGTTTTGTAGATTTTCCCTGTTTTGGTAAAGTACAGCTAACATCTAGTTAAATCACAGAAAACGCTTTCATTTACATGTTGACTTTATAAAAATGTTTAAAACTGTACGTATTGTCCACATCAAAAAACAATATTTTTACAAAAAAATTATTTGTTCCTTTACAATGTTGTAAATAAGTGTCATTTATTTCCTACAGTTTTTTTTTTTATGTGATAGTTTTCCACAGTTTTTTAACGTGTGTTTTCAGGCACCTTGCTGCCAAGTTTTATCTGTTTTTTCTTCTTCTTCTTCATTAATGTGCCTGCATGCAGTTTGTACTGGTGCTGGTTTGAAAGCAGATGCGTCAACGCAACTGCATCCGACCTCGTGAAATTACCGTTGCGACTTTTTTGGAAAGGTAACCAGGGTGCTCATTCAGACATGAAGCCAACATGTTCAGACGCTGTCAGATTAATGGAAAGCAGTGTAAGTCTGAAAGGGCCCTTTATTAACAGAAATCCACCGTTTTGTATTACTTTCTGCATGAAAGGAAAGCAGAAAAAAAAATCTCTTTTCAAAAATGTTTGACCAAGGCCAGTGAAACATCTTTGCTTAAAAGAGGAAGTGGGACTTCAGCTCTCTGCTGCACTTTGAGTTTAAAATTCAATATGGTGTAAAAGGACAGCTTCTTTGAAGACTTGGTGGTGGCACAGAACTTGTTGGAGTTGAAGTAATCAAGCAAAACTCAGAGCATTATGCTGCATAACCACATAAATGTAAACTTTAAACCGCACTGAACACTGCTGATGGTGGTAACGATGTCACATCTCCCCGCTAGTTTATAGTCAAAGTCAAAGGCAAAGTCAAAATTACTTACAAAGCGCATTTATAAACAGCAAGAGTTGAATCAAAATGGGGTGTAATTAAAGTAGCAAACCATAAAACCAACAATAAAACACAACGGCCATATAGACAAATGTGCATAAAAGGAAAGGATAAAATAATATGAATAAAGAGTTACAACACAATAAAAAAAAATTAAAAAGGTTGATGTCATGGTGTCACGCTGCACTTGAATGCAAATGAGAAAAGTTTCTTAAGTCTGGGCTCCTCTTATATGGAAATATTCCAGAGATTTGGTGCGTCTGATTGGTCGACCTCAGCGGTCTAACGGGGAGCTAACGATGGAACCATTTACAACCTTAAGAACAAACAACAAAAGCCTAAAATTAACCTAAACACAGACAGAAATCCAGAGCACAGATAATCTGAGTACAGACGCATCATATAGGTGAAGAAAACCCACTGAGTTATTCAGAGGACGTCCATTTTGGCCGCTAAGACGGCGCTAAGTCACCTGCAAGCCCTCTATAATGCTGCGGCAGCTGTGGCTGTCACTCTATGGATGGATTAATGTCTAGTAATCATACTTAATTATTATCCCCACCTGCTTGTGGAGTGCCTGAGACTGTGGGACCTTGTAAAACGCAGAGCTGAGCGCCAAGCAACCGTCTCCGGGGAGATGGTTGAATGTCACCAAGCAAGCCCGGCCAGCAAAGGAACATTCAAGGCTGTCAGGTTGGCCCGCCGCTTTTTTGGAAACCATATAAAAACAAAAAGGTCACCGGTTCAGCGGCAGCTGCAGCCAACATGCCCGTCCACACCGACGCGTTCTGCCCAAGTGTCTCTCAGCGTCGACGGAGTTATTTTCGAGTTAGAAGCAACATCTGCTCAACGGAATATGATTTTTGTTGTTGTTGTTGTTGGGAACTGTCTCACAGTATGAATCACACGAGCAGCGTCTCCATCCCACTTGTTTTTTTTTTCAGACTTTGGAAGAATTTATAGTCTGTTTTGATATTGTTGTTCCCCCATATGCACTTTTTCATTTTTAATGTCTGCAGTAGAGAAACAAAATCTATAGCTTTGTGCAACATTAGGAAGCCCACAATGATCTGCGCTTGGCATGAATATTGATATATGGGACTGCTGTTGTTGTATATTTGTGCATGATTGCTTTTGTGATATAAGACTTCACCAAAAAACAGATCTTCCAAAGCTTCTTATGTGTTGATAATATTAAGCCAGAGTCAGGTTTTTTTAAAATTCTGTTGCTAATTCACACCATGGTAGACGCTGTGTAGGTGGAATCAACACTATTACATACATTTAATTGTAACCTAATGTTTGAAATTATTGAAAAATGGGGGCTATTTACTTAGTTTAATTAACTGTATTAAATCACAGTTACTGAGGTAATTTTAGATGCAAGTACCGTACTGTGCTTTACAAGTTCTGGTCTGCTAACTAAGAGCAATTTGATGTTCAGCTTTTAGACAGTTTAAAAAGCTACGATTTTTAACCACCATGAATTAAATGCTCCCTGCTGAGGAACAGTCAGGTCAGTTATGTTCCCTGTGTTTTCTGTCTTTATGCTAAGCTAAGACAGCTGGGGCTTCGTGTTGAACTGACAGATACAATACTTTGAGAGTGTATTGACTTTTTTTCCATCTAAAGGTCAATTCTTGGTTTCTGCATGTGTTTACAGCGGAGACTCTGGACGTACACACACATGTGGTTGCGTTATTAGTGCCATAGATGCTCGTCGGTCAACCGCTACAAATGCATCGCTGCTCACGGTGAATACAGAAGAACAGGCTTCTGTGGATGTGCTGAAAGGCTGGCGGTGACTTTGCACTTTTCGCAAGATGTAGCACTTAGTTAGGTCTCCTCTGTGTTATGTGTGGACACAACAGGATTTTAGCAGAATCTAGAACCTTCCAAGAACTTGTATGAGTTAAAGAACTTCACCTGCAACTCCTATGAAAGTCAAACATTTTGCAAAACGTTGCAGAAAGACTGTCCCACCATCCAAGGTTAGATAACATCTTGAAAACATTTTTCAGATGTTGCCTTCAGAACATCCTTCCTTGTCATCATTGAGGGAATATTTTATAGAAGAACCTTCTATAATATGTGTCTTCAAGAACCTCCTCAAAACATACTGAGAGCATTGCAGAAAGAATGCTCCATCTTTATGTCTTGTAAAGAAAGTTCCATCATCTGAGATCTGGATAACATCTTGAAAACGTTTTTTTAATGTTGCATTGAGAACATCCTTCCTTGTTATCTTTGGGGAAACATTTTAAAGAACGTTCTGTATTGTGTTCCATCAAGATCATCCTCAAAACATACTGAGAGCATTGCAGAAAGAATGCTCCACCTTTATGTCTTGTAAAGAACGTTCTGTCATCTGAGGTCTGGATAACATCTTGAAAACGTTTTCCGAATGTCGCATTGAGAACATCCTTCCTTGTTATCTTTACGGAACATTTTGTAGAAGAACGTTCTTTAATGTGCATCTTCCAGAACATCCTCAGAACATTGCCAACAGTATGTTCCACCTTAGGAACATCCCTATGATAAACATTCTGTCGTCTGAGGTCAGGATGACATCTTGCATTGAGAACATCCCTCCTTGTCATCTTTGGGGAAACATTTTAAAGAACGTTCTGTACTGTGATCCATCAAGAACATCCTCAAACAATACTAAGAGCATTGCAAGATAAATGTTCCCCCTTTTATTGTTAATACATCACATCTTTTAAAGGACGTTCTGTCATCTGAGGTGTTAATAAATCACACAACAAGAACGTTTGATTAAAGAAACAAACATCTGAGGCCTTGATATCATTTAGAAAACATCTGTCGATGTTGGTTTGACAACATTTCTTCTTTGTTTTCAGGGAACACAATCTGTGTTTCCAACAACATCCTCTGAATATCGACATTAAAACATGACATTAACTTTATAGGAGCAGTACTGGAAATTAAAACTGTTGCCGGAACGTTCTCTGCTGGTTCCTTCAGAGGAGTCTGTGCAGATTATTCTGACCTTTGCAAACATGCAGACGCAGAAGACAATGAAGCGGCTTTAACTCTTGGCAAAGAAGTGAATGTTTCCTAAAATAACCGAGTATTCTTCAAGAACTAAAGGATGCTGGAATCGTAAATATACTAGAAACTGTTCCATTCATTTCCAAAACTCTAAGAAGGAATATATCATCTCTGACTGCAACAAAATGTGCACTTTTCTTTCTAGTAACAGCACCAAAAGCGTGTTTTTATCCTATGTGATTCCAGTTCAAACTGGACTCAGGTGGAGTCGTCTCCACTCCAGCTGCAGTCTGGGGACACGCGCATTATTTCTATATCTTCCTTCTGTCGAATCAGTTGCAGTAATGCGACTGAAGCAGGCAGAACTGTGCAGAGATAATTAGCTTCACATCACAGAATATCATTCCAGACTTGGGATTTGCAGATGCAGAAAAGGTAAATTTGCATCCATTTCCAATGATCAAAGGTATATGAGTTTTTGTCTGCTTTCCTATGAATTTATGTGGTATCTCATTATAAGTTGTTTTGTTTATCTTTTACAGTAACTTAATTACTGCCTGCGGAAACAGATGTCTCGACACCTTTCATTATGAAAGGGTAGCCTGCGAGATCCAAGAATCCCGCTCCACAGGCAACCAGAACAGAACATGAATTTCAATTCGCACAAGACAGAGCGAGCGGTTCCATTAGATTAGCAACAAAACAGTGGAAAATAAAGTGAAACATAAATAGCATCTTCATTTAGTTTTCAGCTTGGTCAACAATTGAGCATTCTTAGAGTGGGGCGCTTAATAAGAGTTTCTTTCTTTCATGTTTTTCCAAAGTGAGCTGCTTCATTTTATATATTCACTGTGGGATATGAGGCTTCTCCGGAAAGAGCTTTTCACTGAGTCTTTTTTTTTTTTTAATACTCATGCTGGGTGTGTTGTATAACGGAGCAGTATAATTATGGTAGAAAGGAAATCTATGGAGAAAGTTAAAAGACGTGTCTGTTTCGCTCAGTGCATTTGAGAAAGACAAAGTTGTTTTGTGTACCGCTAAGTTTATGGCTGTGGCCAGAATGTGCTCTTCAGTAATAATGAAAACGATATAACATGGGCTTTTTCTAACACTGTTTAGACAGGAGTAATGAAGCGTGTGCGAGATTATGTCTCTTCATATCACTTCCATACTTGTAGCACACTCTTGGAACGGATGTTTTGCGAGATTCGAATAAACACGGAAGATTATTTCAAGGTAAGAACAACATTTCTGCATAAATATCTCACAAACTTTGCTCGGGAAGCGGTTCCATCGATCACCGGAGCCTGCTGACGAACCAAACCAAGTGTTTTTTTGCATTATTTTTAGATAATTAGTGTTTGCTTGCAAGCTCTGACAATTCGTTAAAACGATGCAGCAAATGATTCGAAGAAAGCCGAAACCCGAGCCGTGTCAGAAGCGTGATTTACCTGCTCCAAAGTTTGTAGCTGCACTCAGATAAAGTCAGAGCCTCAAAGTCAGTCAGACGCACCAAGCAAAGTCTGAAAGCACATTAATATTGCCAGCCTGGCTGTCAGCGTTACCTTAGGTCTCAACTTATTTTATTCCCACTTCCCTTCCCACTGCTAAACCCTCTTGTTTTAGATTGAAGTGTTGTATGGAGATGTGCAAGTCATATAAATGCAAATCATATAAATCTTTTCACCTCCTGCTAAAAGAACATTATAACCCATTTATACATTTAAACTTTGACAAATCCTGTACTAATGCCTTGCTGATGAGTTAGACCAACTTCAGCAAACCCTGTGCAACTCAGACCTTCTGAAAAAACAATGAAATAATGATCTATTGTCCATTATTGGGGGCCAGATTACTAACAACTAATTAAATCTTCATATCGAAAGTGGTTCAGTCCAGAATTGACCAGTGGGCTTCTTTTGGCTGGAAATTGCATATCAAGTGCAAAAAGACAGTAAAACATTGATGTTATTGATCACTTTTTGCTATTTTCTACTTTTTGTTTGCATATTTACTGCAAGTGCTGTTTCCACAATGGTTAATGCTCCTTCAAATTCTTGCAAATTTTTGAGAAAATGCACCTTTCCTACCTTTTCAACCATGTTCCAGAGTGTTCTAATGCACTATAAATTGGGAAAAGCTGATGTATTCGTTCCAGAGTCAGTTGCTAACCAATTGCAAGTCGTGGCTTAAACCAAAAGAGCTTCATGATTACCTTTGGTTGTGCATTATTGTTGCTCACAAGATGGAGAAAGGGCTAGATAATGGATGGATGGATGGATGGATGGATGGATGGATGGATGGATGGATGGATGGATGGATGGAGATGGAGAAAGGCTATAAAGCCAGATCCAAGTGCTTTCAGGTTCCAGTGGCCACAGTGCAAAGAATATTCACCAAGTACGAGGAGTTCCACCAAACCTCCAAAGGTCTGATAGGAGGCCAGAAGTGATCCCTGTGCTGGCTGGAAAGTTTGTGCGATAAGCCAAGCAATTCTGATGAATCTTAACATTTCTGGTACCAGCATCACAAGACAGACACTCCAGCAGACATTGAAGGAGGTCTGTTTCATGGATGCCAACCGAGGAGGACTCCACCACAGCTCACCTGGACGAAGAAAAAGAAAAAGCTTTTGGTCATCAGTTCAGTAGCTGGATGGGATTAAAGTGGATTTACTTGGACAGAAGCACATCCCCATGGTCGAGGATGGTGGTGGGACTGTAGCTCTTTGGTGGTGTTTTCCAGCCAGTGGGGCCAGACAACCTTGTGCAAACTGAATGGCATCGTGAGAAAAGAGGACAACATTGAGATTCTGGAGGAAAACATCAGGCAATCTGCAGAAAAAAAAACTTGGCTTGAGGCAGCACTGGGCCTTCCAACAAGACAATGATCTGAAACGTGCAGCCAAAGTGGTCAAGAAACAGTGAACAGACAATGTGAACATTTGGGAGTCCAGACCTGAGAATCTGTGGAGAAGGCGTCCAACCACAAAGACCTGGAGACATGCAAAGAACTTGTTCACAAGAACTGTTGGAAGCTTTGCCCTTGATGCTGAAAAAGAGAATGAATCATTTTGGGCGCTGCATTTTTATTAAAAATGCATAAAAATCACAGAAATAGTCACAATCTGTCACCAACATCTCGAACACAATGTATTTTGTCACTTATTTATGCCATTTCCAGTCTGAAAACCCCTTTTGGTCAAATATAAACTTACTAAATAATTCACAGTCTTGAGCCTCACTGTGCCTCTAATTGCCTTCAGTCAATAGCAGTGTTACCCGAGTACCAGAGGTAGATGAAAGATTAAAAAGTCCTTGCATACAATATGTTATGAGATGCATTATTTACTCACAACTAACAGTTTAATCTTTATTATCATGGGAGGAATTGCGATGCTGCGGGCTCTTCTGGTTCCACTTTGCCCCGCTGTATGTAAAATAGCAGGAAACTGAGTTATTCTGGTCCCGAAGTGAATGAACTGCTCCTGCGCTTATCTGAAAATGTAGATACGTTCCGTAAACCTTTGTTCATCTCCGCTGTGTTTTAGTACTCCAACTTCTACGGCGCGCATTCTACATAATGCATTTTGTGGGTCATCGTTGTCAATTTCCGATTAAAATACGTCTCCCTCGTTTGCATAATGCTGTTAACACATTTCCCCGTCCTTAGCTGGTTTACTGTCAAAACAAGTCATCTGGGTTACCCCTTTATCAGCTACCCACTCAGCACTGCTAGAGATAAATCCCTCTTACTCTTTTACCATGCTGCTTATCACTTACTGTGCCATGATGTGGTCACAGCAAATACAGCAAAAAGAAGATGAATCTGCTTGTCTGCGCAAGTCACTACTGCAGATATGCCTGAATTTTAAATTCACCTCAGAAGTAAGCTTATTTAAGCCCACCAGCAATTAAAGTTTCCAAAGTGGATAGTTGCCATTTTCCTTCTTAACAGATTTTTTTTTGAGTTTACATCTTAATAGTGAGGCAAGAAGAGGGAGAGAGAGAGAAAAAAAGGACTGGGTATAAATTTCTAGTGATGTGACTATTTCCAGGAGACTTCTTGTGAAATTACAGTTAAAATAAATCATCTTGATTATACAGAACTGTTCCTGTGTGCTTCAACAATGCTGTACTGAAATCTACTACTTAGTTTTTTACATACTCAGAGTGGATTATTTGGATCAGCAGTGCGAGGGGTTTTTGCATAATTTATATTACAATAACCACTTATGTATACACGCGTGCGCCATAAAACTAAATGTGTGCTGTATGTTTGTGTTAATTTGTTATATCAAAGCTTTTTAGCTTAGCTTGCAGCAAAGGCTCGACTGAGAGCAGTTTTAGTTGTTTGAGGCTAGAAGCTCAACAGCTAATGGATGGATTCCTGCAGAATCTCCAGCAGATGTTCATATTCATGGTCTCCAGAGGATGAGGCCGACCTGTTTTCTCCCTTGACTTTTCCTCTTGTGCTAAATAATTGGTTTATTTAGTAAAATTCTATGTCTGCTATTGGATGGCTTGCCGTAATATTCTGCATAGATGTATTCATGATGCCCAGAGGATGAATCCTACTAAGCTTAATGCTTCTCCAACATTTCTTCAAGTGCCACCAACATGTCAAAGTGTTCACTTAACGTGTGAAACATCAACTCGAGGGAATCTACACACAGGCATTCATGGTCCCCAAAGGCTGCATCTTCTGGCGTTTCCTGTTGCGTCACCATTAGGCTGTCTGTCGTCCTTTGGAGCCTGAGTGCGCTCCGTTATTTGATGCGACACGAATCGATGTTCAAAATGTCACCATCATCTGATCAAAGTCGCAGCAAGGCTTTCCGAAACATCCACAAGAGCCTCATTTGTACTTTTGTGTTTGATATTAGGGGCAATGACCAACACCTGTCTACTGTACTATGACTAGACCGGCATGTCCACTTCAAGGTCCACATCAGTCATGCTAAAACCATGAACTGGCTTTCAGGGTGCTTTTTATAATGCTGATGCAGTTTCTGACTTCCCTAAATCAAACTTCCTCTTCGTTAGGATGTGTTAGAGCTGCAAGGAGGAGATGTTCTTTTTATAGCCTTCAGCGACGTCAGATCCTTATGATGTGCTGCACAACTGTCAAATCGAACCAATACCCACAACAGTGCGCTACCTAGTCTCCATAATATTACACCCCTAAAAAACATATCCACGTCCTCAATTTCGATTCTGTTTTGAAATACGTCTCCTGTGACTTGGTAGGAACAGTGGCCAGTTTGAAAGAGATGCAAAATCAGACGCCAGACCAAGATTTGTGACGAGTGACCATCAGTCTCAGGCTTAAGTTTCACTTTCTATCCTAGTTTACTTTCGGTTTTAACTGATTATGTTGATAAAATCTCACACTTAGTAAGACATGTTTACATGTTAGACGCTTGGTTAAGTTTCGGGAATCAAAAAAATATCATGGTTTGGGTTAAATACGACCCTTTCACTACACATTTGACTAATTTCCTTTCTTTTAAGGGTTTCAAAGAGTGACGAATGCTGCTTTATTTACTATATGATTGATTGTCTGAAAAGTTCAGTGAAGTAGTGAAATAAATGGCGGAGAGACATTTGATTGGAAACGTATTTGTGATGTATTACAAACAAACAGAATCCGATAGATTGCACGTTTCCCTTAAAACATAATTGAGAATGCAGGTTAGCTGTATAACATAATTTTGCGGCGACTAAGTTGAGGTGCGACATTTGATGAGAGATTGACTAAAAAGGTAAGATAGACTCCTCCTGAAGCGTCTCATTGAGGTGCATTTCGGTAACTGTAAGATCCTTTGTGATGGCGGAGGGGGAATGGTTTCCGGGCTACACAACTCAGGAGTTACCATAATAAAAAAAAAAACACCTTTAGTCTTTCTGAGAAATCCTTTCCCAACCTGGAAATGACTCATCTCTTACTAGCTGTTGCTAAATAATCCATTGTGCCGGTAAAAGAGAAAAAAGCCAAAAACCAACGAGACGCTGTTCAGTTTTCTGACCTTCAAAAAAAAGGGCTTCAGAAATCTAGATGTAAGAAATGGAAACTTTAAACGTGTCTTACTCGGATTCTGTTTGTAATGAATTAGTCGCCCGAGCAACCGTGTACACAATGCAATTCATAACCAAGTAGAAATTGATTTATTTGGTTTAAAATGACTTTCTCAGAGGTACAAGGAGCCAGAAACTCTCTTCTTGACCCACTTACCGTTTTACATCAACCCCTGCTACAATCTGTTGTATCTCCCCCCCGCTACAAATTTGAATTGAAATTGTCTTGTCTGCTCCCAGCGCTCGGAAACTGCATCTAACATGCTTGAGAGACTTTATTTTTCATTTGTATGAGCTATCTAACCTTGTGACAATCACACTGCCACCCATGTGTATAATAGTTGTTTGGACATCATTTCGGGAAATGGAAGTTAACATACCCAAACATGCGACTGTATTGCCTGTTACGACGTCAAAAAAAATAGAAATAAATGTACACGTATATCAGGGTTGTAGCCCCGAAGGAGGCTGGAAGCTTAAAAAAAACATAAAATAACACATTTTATCATAAAAGGAGCGATTTACGACGCTTTATGCCACACATGTCCTTGTTAAATTTAACAAACACAACAGCCAGGAGCCCATTCGGAGGCTTTATTGTGCCGCGGCCAGTATCATATTGAATAATGTGCGCGTGTGTCCTTAACAGAGCACTACAATATGTTTGGATGATTTGAGGACACGAGGCATAAACGCGTGTTATAAATTTAGCCGGTGTCTTGGCCTTCCTTCTCCCCCCTGCGTCCCCCCCGACGACCAAGGCCAGGTCCCTGCTGATGGAGAGAGAGGGGTCAACTCTGGCAGCAGGAACAAAGTGGACTTGACAAGTGTGAAAGATTTAGTGCTGGGCATTTAGAGTGATCATCTTTTCCCCTTTGTCAGCAGGTAGAGAAATTTCTCCGCCCTTACTGTGTCCTTGATTCAAGTTTGATGGCACAGGGGGAAATCCTGTCTCCTCCCTCCGCTGTGATGTGGACGCTGTCCCGTTAATGACTATTATTGCTCAGAGTGGGCTGATCGGCGTCGTTATTGCCGCCTCAAAAGCTTGACTTTCTGTCTGTGTATACTGCATTTTTACCGATTTTTTTTTTATATATATATATATCAGAGGAAGCATTACAGGTCCACAGGGACGACTTTAATCTGCGGATGGTTATCACTCTAAAGAACTATCGCCGGCCTCTTGAAAGGAATTACCATTCTTTTGTTGTCAAGCTATATTTCAACCCATTTCCTCTTATTTCATTTGCTCCCCACAGCTCCCCTCTGTATTATATGACTTAATTTTCCTGAAGAGCAGCAAATGTTACAGTTCAGTGGAATTTTGAGGCCTCTTAAATCCCAGGGACTGCGCCTCATAGATTTCAGTAAACTATGAAATTAAATATGGGACCTCCTGTGTGAATTGGATTTAAATATCCCTATTACTCCGGCAAATGAATGAAATAATAATAAAAAAAAAAATTATAAAAAAAAGGAAACATAAGATTAACTTTTAAATGATGGTGCGAATCCTCCTGTGCTACAGCTTCATAATTAGGTCATTAGTGCAAGCATGATGCTTCATAATCCTTCCCCAGCAGCAGGCGTGATACCACAGATCCATATCGCCCTGTTATCAGCACTCCGGAGATGCAACTATTGCTGTTCTTCCAGGATCTCACCTGGACAATGAAAACAAACAATAATAATAAGCCATAAATCCACCTCGGTTACGTGCCAAGTCCCCTGATGGGATGGATTTAGATGAGGCGAGTTCAGGTGAATACTGAGCCGCCCCAACGGTGGGTGCTGCTCCCCCAAAGGAACCCTGTGCCGTCTTTTTTTTGTTTTTTTTCATCCAATTTCTATTTTAATTTGTCCTCCCGGTTTTGTTTTATTTACTGTTTTTGTGTGCGGTTTAGACAGCTTATACATTAAAAATACCAACATTGCATCACGTTAAAGCGATTTCTCCGCCAGAGTGGATGCAAAAAAATAAATAAACATTACGCTGCAGTTTTTATTGAGAAAACACTTATGCATACAGTAAGTTTGAACCAAACTTGTAGTCCTTATCCCAGACGTATTGCAAAAAAGCACGAACACACTGATTATTTGGCTTCCCATCTGAAACGCAGTCCTTTATTATGCAATAAAAACAAATACGAACTGGAGTTCTTAGAATTAATGAATACAAATAGTCTGAACTTCAAATAATTTCACCACAGTCAAAGCTTTGAATGTATTGTTTGAAGTATTGTCGAAATGCGCTGCTTATTTTTTATATTTATTTACTTTTATGTCTATTTTATTCGTCTATTTTGCTCCCTTTTACTCCCTTTTACTCCTTATTTATATATTTTTCATAATGTATTTTATTTTTCAGCTTTATTTTGTATTGTTTTATTTTTTTTAATGTTTTATTTTCCTTTATTCTATCTATTCTTCTTCTTTATTGTGGTATGGTTGTGTTGATTTATTGATACTGAAATTCATTATCTTGCATTTTGTATCTTTAATTCCACTTTTTTTTGCCTTGTTGTTGTTGAAAGGTGCTATAAAAAAATAAAGTTATTTTTTTATTATTATTTGTGCAGATCTCAGTTGCAGAACTCTTTTTTTTTACTGCTCTAATTCACATTTAGCCTCAAAATCTTTCAAATCTCACATCTGCACTCATTTACTGAAGTTATTTTTGACAGAAGGATCTTTTGAAATCAGTGTATTGCAATGAAATCACAAGTCATCAGTGATTTTCTTTCCTCACACTGTATCTGTGGTTTTGGTCACAGGCGTCCTTACAGTCACTTCTTTGGTGTTTTTGATTTGGTGTTAAAATTTGCCTTACTGTGTTGTCGGATGCTTGCTAAGTGGTACAACAACAACAAAAACAACAACAAAACCCCATTGAGGAAGCAATTACTAACAAAACTATGAAAGAAGGACATTTCTGTAAGTTTGCAGTGAGTGTTAAAAAGCAGAAATTTGAAAATCCACCGAGAAGGGTGGTTTGCAAATTTGTGCAACGCAGTTTTTATTCCAAAACAACAAAATGTTTATGTATGGGGAACAGTCCGTCAATAAAAACATATCCATGGAGCCCAATGGTCAAATGCTAATTGGATGCTTCTCGTGAATCGATAGCAACACAGGATTTTGTCTCCGGTAGAGGAACCTTATTAGATATTATTCAAGTTTTAGCAGTTCTTGTAAAGTTCCATCCCGCCTCACAGAGGATTAGCTCAGGTTTTGAATCCTGTGAGTGGATCTTGTTCTATGAAACTGCCATGATGCCGTGTTACCTCACTCGTACTTTACTTTCTGTGCACTTTATAGTCTTCCTGGTTTGATTTTAAACGGATGAAGTTGCTTGTTTCCCATCACCGTACACTCAGCAACCGTATCCGACTGCTTTCATAGACGAGTGATTTCTGTTTGGGATTTTTGGTCATCTGTAATGTAGGGCATCCGGCTGTGTGCGTGTTACTGGGCTACAAGGAACAATTTAATCATTTGCTAACAGTTTTTTTTTTCTTTCTAGATTACCATCACAATCCTGGAGGCATAAGAACAAAACTGATGCACAGCAGACGTCAGCGTGTCCTGAAGGAGACAGTTTAACCCGAAAGACACAAAATAAAAGCATCCTGATTCTAAACTACGTGGTGTTTTTGTGGGTTTATCTTGTGACCTGAAACATAAAAGGTGTCTGTTTATTTCAGCTTCATATGTTAGTGTTTGCTCACAGGGATTTGTTGGGTGTCTGTATACTTTAGTAATTTCTATATTAGTCATGTAATTTATATGTGTAACATTGTAGGTTCCTACCATTGATATTCAGTCAGGAGAATTTGTATTCTATGTAATATTGCAGCGTTTGACCCAAGATATTTGTGTACATAAGGTTAATTTGCATTATGTGTAATATTGTAGATTCTTAACCTTAATATTTAAGCTAGTCATGTTAATTTGTATTGTGTATGAAACTGCAGTGTCTTAACATTAATATTGTAGTTAGTTGAGTAAATTTGTGCATGCAATATTGTGGAGTTTTAACCTTAATTCTTAACTTAGACAGATACATTTGTGTTATACATAATAGTCTTTACCCTAATGTTTATGTTAGTCAGGTTGATTTGGATCATATATAATATTGTGGGTTCTTAATTTTAATATCTGAAATTTAAGAGGTTAATTTGTAATGTCAACGTTATTTCTCGATTGTCTCAATCTCTGCTGTTTTGAATAATAATAAAATAATATTAACAGCAGTAACTTCATTAACTTATTGGCTGCAGGGTTATTTTTTATTTTGACAACAGAGTTAGCAGGAAAAGTTCTGAGGGTCTCTGACTTTAATAAAGGTCTCATAGGGTTAAGCAATAGTTAAGCATTACCAATTCATACTTAATTTTTTTATTTTTTGGTAAGAATTTGGCTGATAAGTAAATTCGATATTAACATTATTTATTAACTTGATAATGGAACTTTAAAAAAGTATTAATAGCAAACTTAAGTGAAAATTGTGTGTAAAGGCTTCATGAGAGTTTTTTTTTTTTTTTTTTTTAACATTTTTTAATTTTTTTGGTAAAAAATAAAAAAACGACAAAGCGAAAGAAACAACTTCCCCTGCTGAGGTCACGTCATTTAACGTCGACAGAAGTCCGCCATCTTGTCTTCACCTTGACTGTTCGTCGGAAACGAACTCGCTGCTACTTTGCTAATTCTAGCTAACGTTTGCTAAAGTTGTTGCAGCTTAAGGGTAGCCCGGTGACCGACAAAGTTAACGAAGTAACGGCGGGGTAAAAAACAACAAAAAACGCCCACTGAGGGGCGTTTTAAGGAGGTAAGATTTGGAGGAGCAGGTGCCTGAGTTTTTGCCGTCCACACGGCGGCAGCACACGACCGCGGACGCCGGTGGAGGAGCCCGTTAGCGCCGCCTAGCATGAACCATGAACCGGAGCCTCAGCGACGAATGAAGCGTTTGCTGTGGACGTTTTTTTTTTTTTTTTTAAATTTTTACACCTGAAAACACCCCAGAAAGCCTTCATACATCACAGGTAAGTCTGATTTTATTGTCATATTAGCTGTTTTGAGTCCTGCTGTGTGTTTCTGCTTGTTAGCTAAGACGCTTGTGAAGTTGTATTTCTGATATTTGTGGCTCATGACGCATCAAACTTTTGTATTTCGCTGTTGGGTTGTTGTTGTAGTATATAGAGACTCAGAGATGGCTGTTAGGTTAGCACTGAAGTTCAATAAGCTCACTTCAGGATTTCAATCATACTTTGCTGTGTTGGAGTTTGGTTTCTAAATTGTGTGTCTGCCTGGTGATCATGGCCTTACTTCCGGGCTCCTGTTGTTTAGTCTGATATTGCAGTGTGAGTGGTGAATTAAGTGGGAATTGTCATTATTTTCATCTGTTTTCTGCTACAAATAACACTAAAAAAAATAATGAAATTAGTCTTAATGTTTAACTTTTTGGATACATTTGTTTTATATCTAATATTTCATTTACTTTAATATTTAAATAGTCAGGGTATTTGGCAGTATATCTAATTTTAAATTTTTTTTTTTCTTTTACCTTAATATTTAAGTTAGACATGTACTGTTGTCTCAGCCTACATATTTAAATTAGTCAGATGAATTATTATAAACAATATTGTGGAGTCCTCACATTAATATCTTTGTTTTTCAAGAAGATTTACGCAATGTTGTAGGAGGTATTATATTTTACAGGCTTTTAACCTTAAAATTATGGTAAATTAGTATTGTATAGTATTTTAGGGTTATACCAATAATATTTTAATTAGTCAGGTAAAGCACTTCTGCACCTATAATGTGGTGCAAATGCATCTGAGTTATATTGAATTAATCTAATTTCTGGCCATAAGGGTCGAACAATAAATCGAGATGTTAAAGAAATTATTCGCCGACTGTTTGAGTAAATTTTTCAGGAAAAACAAATCTAAATACCCTGAACCCTGCTGATTGCATTTTAATATTTTCACATTTTTATTAAACTTCTTTTTCTTGAGGATGTCATCTTTGACTTTGAGAAACACAAAATGACATTTTTTTTGCCATTTTCAGACCAAATCAAGAAAATAACTGACAGAGTAAATGACAATGGCAGTAATCATTAGCTGCAGCTCTGCTTGATAGAATGTGCAAGAAGCCAGACTGATTATAAAATCATGCGAGCAACTTCCTCAGCCAAAAACATGTCGTTCTTTGCTTAAAACCTGCTCTTGTGGCGTTAAGGTTCCTGATTTTCGGTTTATATCAGCACAGTGAACAGTCCTTGAGAGGCTGTCCTAGGTGTATCCCTGCTCACCTGAAGCAGTGCTTCCCAGTGAAGCGGCTCAGAGCAGATGTATTCTATTAATTTAAAGTGGGGGCTCTGTCGATACTGCTGGGAAACCATGGATTTTGATTCCCCTTTTTTTTGTTAACAAACAATGGAAATCACTACACTGTCAGAAGGCTTTACTTGAGTCAGTGAGTCATTATATCATTTTTAAAAGTGCTCTTTGTATCCTTCAGTTTTTTTTTTGTGTGCGTGTCCTTCTATTTAAGATCCAAGATGGTCCTGACAGCACATCTTTTCACAATGTATAATTTCAAATCGGTGGAGTGAATAATATTCTATCAAGAGAAAGGGACACAAGGAGCGAACACAATGCATTTCCATATATCCACAAATTGAATTCCCCTCGGGGATCAATAAAGAGCTATAGTTAAATGGCAGCAAAAGCCACATTTCATTTACTATTTGCACTTGATGAGCCATATCACAGGAGGGAAAAAGAAAAAACAAAAACAAGCTTCGTCTGCAGACATTTCATATCTTGCCATTAAATGATAACAATTATTCCATCTGGAGTTTTCAGCGCTGGCTGGCAAAGTTTGGACACAGCGAAGACTTTTGTGCATAAAGTAGCCACAAAGAAATACCATTTACCTGCCTCGCTCACATTTTGATGTGTGATTTTCCAGGCAGGTACAAAGGTTACGGTGCTGAAAAAGCCCCGAGAAAGATGCTGAATAATGCAACCTCAGCGGTCAGTGGAAGACTCGTTATGCTGGTTATGAGAATATACTTGAGGTATCTGTGAGGAGGAGATAAAGGAATATGTTATTATCTGACAATAAGTCAGAGAGTGGAAAGGTAAAGGCCAAGATTTACAATATCATCATAGTCAGAGGAATACAGGCTTCTTTCCTCAAGAGCTTTTTCCCAACTATATACGGTACTTCAGTCGGAAATATTGATATCTTTACGCCGACAGTTTTAAGATGTGATTTGCTTGGAGAGATGAAAATAAGAGAGCTGCGGCACCTCTTGAAGGAAAACATTTTAAAGTAAATGAAATCAGTGAGCCAATCTAAAGCTAAATACGATAAACTGTTCTGCAGGTATGTTCGTTGTTAGTGCTCAGAAAACATTAGTCGAGGTATTTTCTTCCTGGATTTGATTTGACAAGTCTGAGTTTAAGATGTCTGCATAGTATGAATAGAAACATGAAATACTGTATCTGCACACAGAGAGGCACTACTTCAAACAGCATTTGAAATATGGGTTTAAAACAGGGGAAAAAATACTCATTATAAATATAGGGAAACACTATAAACCATCCTCAAAAGGAATTTTCTGGTAGTCTAGGATTTCTAATAAAAATCAGTTTGAGATTCAAAAATAAGGGTGCTCTTTGTGAGTCGGTGGGAGCTATTCAGCGGGCCACTTTGAATTCCTATAGTGGAGCATTGTCTTTGAAAACGTGCTTCATGTTTCAAACAGACAGCCCATGAAATGAAAGAGTAAGCATCGGATAAAAGAGTCTCACTGTTGATAATGGTTAGAAAGCCAAGACGGCAGGAAGCAGCCAGCTATGTCTCATTTGGGCCTCATTCAAACCAAACAGACAATGGGCCATTAAATTGTGACATGTTTACAGCTTTGTGTCATTTGTGAATGATGTAAAGTATGCGGCGTAGCATTTCAAGGCAAATGACAAGCTACAACTGCGGCACTGTAATATACGGAGAACACGCAGATTCAGCAGGAAACAAAAACTGTGACAAGTGGATAAGGGCTTTGGCAAATGGCTCCATACGTCTCCCTTGTCACTTACATATATGCTCCTCCATGTGATCCATCATGGCAATGATTGGAACCGGTATGGAGCTCGGGTCAAATCGGCAGCTGGCCCCTTTAAGGGAGTGCAGAGAGAGGGAGACTTGGCATGGTTGGCCTGTTTAAAGGTGATGTAAACAGGCCCTGATGGATGAAGGACTCCCGTCCATCCATCATCCTTCCATCCTGAAGGGCCTTAATCTTCCACAAACACAATCCTGCCTCTGCGCCCCTCATCTCGTCCGCCTTGTCTCTCAAGTCCTTAATAATATCCCTTCGTTTGGGGACCTTGTTCCTGCACTCTCGCCGGACAGAAAGAAATGACACCGTCTGGAGGTTAAAAGCCTCGAGAAGCGTCGGGGAAAGGACTCTTGAGCTAAGAGTTTTCTCAATTTACCTGGCTCATTATTTATTACTGCCGCGGCATGAATAATGCAGGACCAAACAATTGTTGACATCTCATTAATTGATAGAACCCGAACTACTGTAATCTGCTATAGGGCAGCTCTCTGAATTAGCTTTGACTCTTTTTTGTTTTCTTCGTTCACATCACTGACAGCCAGAGTTCAGATTCAACGCATGTGAAATCAAACGAGGAATAATTAAGGCATGTGAACAATACAGGTGTTCAGGTTTAATTCTAGTTGCTGTTGAAGGTTGTGTGCACCGTGTTCCATACCGATATGAAACGGCAGTGACGTTGGAGTGGCATATGTGCATCGGGTGACGGCATCTGTTAGGGTTCTGTCTATCCCTTTGACTTTCAATTGATTTGAGGCATTAGTTAGGTTTTTGGCTTTCTGTCAGTTGTTGTGTCTCATTGCCCTTCCTGTTAACGCCGCTGCAGCCAAGCTGCTGTCTCAGCTAAATAATGTAAGACTTCAGGGCCTGATGGGAAGTTTTATAAATGGTTGCCAGGCCGGCCACCAGACATCATTAGATTTTGGTTGCCAAAGTTGATAGAATGGTGGACTTATCTTGATAAGTTTCAATATGAGTGATAATGGTCCGATGTGCGTATAGCCCATATTTCAGCACCGGCGGAGCGATAAAGAATGATTAAGGGCATTTGCCACAACACAAGTGTATTTTTTTCCCCTTTTTTACTGTGAAAGACAAAGACACACAAATGTACTTCAGTGCATTATAAATATATAGCGATTATGAACCAGTGACCTCTAAATGCATCAAGTAGAGCATTTGGAGTTGTAAAGAATACGTGTTTTCGGCCACAACAGAGCATGACACACTAACATGATGTGCCAGTATCAGTTGGAAGATACAACATGAGGCACCATTATTCATAAACCTGCAAAAAAATCAATCAAACAAACACAAAAACATGTACCAGCTTGTATTTGAGTTGAACGATTTGGGGAAAATCTCTAGGTTTGATTTACCGGACATTTTTGCGATAGATGGTCAAGATTTAGTCTAATATTTGCTGTATAATAGATTTAAAATCTGATGGAAAATGACCAAAAGATCCTGTAGAAGAGTGGTACACAAGGAAGATGGCATGAATTTGTAAAACTACTGATGCAACAGTTGGGTCAGAATATCACGATTTGCTAATTGTATTGTTCAAATTGTTATTTCTATTTAAAATAAATGAATTGTTCAGCCGTAACTAATGTGTGTTTTACTTCTTGATAGGAGCAAAAACATAATAACGTGGAAATAATGAAAGGTTATTACCACCAAAAATCAATAAAAGCGTTGTAATTTAACCAAATGCTGCTTGCAAAGACAACTTCCCAGGATTTATCCTTCACATATGCAGACTCAATTTATATGCATATTCATGCATTTAGATGGTTTATTTGCAAGGTTATGCACTGCAGTTAACAGCAGTGTGATCCCTTTGAAATCCAAAGGTCAAATGTGGTGTAATGCAGGAGCATGTCCGCATACCTTTGTGTATTTTGCCACGAAGGCCTCTCATTTCCACTAAAGGGAAATGTTAAGATGATATGATATTTTATTTATAACACTGTGCTTTCAATCCCTTTACATTTATACATAGTGAATCCCTAATGCAACAAGTCATGACTACAAATACACGACTGGTCTGGAAGTTAGGCCACTCGCTTTCAAAATCCCCTTTACTACAGAAAACCACAACAACGTCCAGACTAGCAGCCTACCACACTCAAAATTTCCTCTTTTTTTCCCAGGATTTGGGTCATGCAATAAGGCAGTCTTGCTAGTTGTAATTGCAGTGTTTGCCTCCCTGTGTGCAAAAAAAAAAATCCTCTTTTTTGATTCATACTTTGCTTAGCTCTGCTCAAGATGGTTGTGATTTGTTTAAATATGTACCGACATGCCGGGGTGTATTTCCCCTACAGTACAACGATAATAAGTCAGACCGTTCTGTACTGCAGAATGGGCTGGCTACATGAGACTGCCTCTGGGTTGAATTGGATCTCGGTCTTATCACCCAGCATTGGTACCTGACCTCACTAAAGGAGAACAAATCCCTGCAGCCAGGTTATAAAATCTGGTGGAAAGATTATCCCGAGAAGTGGACGCTCGTTGAGCAACACATTAATGCCCGTGATTGTGTCAGAAATTGTTCGGCAATCACACTTGGGTTACAACCTCGGTGATACGTTTTCATTTTAAGGCGTATAACCTCTGCTGTGTTTACGGCTATCGACCGCACCATTCCTGTGTTTTAGCACCCCTAAAACTAACACTTTTGTAAACACCGCTAACCCTGTTTTAGTTTGAGAACCGAGACTTTTGCAGACACCGTGTTTTGGCCACATTCATCCCCTGATTGCCTGTATGGCGATTACTTTTCTTTAAAATGCTGATTTAAATCAAAAAGGTATCAGTATGGACGAAGCCTTAGCTGTAATGTTATGGTGTACAGATCCTTCTGCCCTTTACTGTGTGTTTGTGTGGGTCAAATTTGAGCTATTTCTGATCTGAAGAAGCCGCAAGCAAAAATAAGTTTTTTACTTTTTTTCTTTTTTTACAGTATTGACTGATTTCTTGCCTTTATATTCCTTGGCGTCCCTTGTGCCATTATTTGCCTGCAATCCTGCAGCTGAGTCCATTCCCAAGTTTTTCTTTGTGGGCTACACAGTAGCTCCTTCTACCATATTGACGGGTCAGTTTATTGTCAGGCGTTGGGTCAAAACATGTGTAATATTTTCCAGTATAAACACTAGTTAGATTTTTATTGCACTAATTTTAGAATTTATGCTGTATTTTCTCCCCTTCTCAGCTGCATTCACAAAACCACACAGTCACTACGCACTGTTTAAATGTTGTTTATAGTGGGCTTCCAGTCAGTGATGCATGTAAAACTGAGAAACCAGCCTCTTGTGTGTGTGTGTGTATAATCTTTTTTTTTTTTCCAAACTCATTCACTTATCACTCACCACATACAGCGTCTGTATCTCTGCCATGTACCCCAGGCTGTAACCATCAATTGAGTGGGAAGTTTACTGCTGCAGCAACCTATTATTGTTAGAAGCACAGAAAAATGAAATGGATGCCTTAAATACTTCTGAGCACCTTTGTATGTTTGGTGGGTCAATAACAGAGTAATCTCATTCTTCACAGTCTTCAGGTCACAGACTGGCATTATATAAGCGTTTCTTGGAAGCAAACAAGCAGTGGAGAGACAGAAATACTGCCATTTTACCACTGTTTGAAAGGAGACAATGCTTTTCAGGCTTTATGTAAAAAAGCCAATGAAATAAATAGCATTTCTTATAAAGAATGAATGTGTGAAATACCGCATTGAAGGTTTTTACAGTTACACTGAGCAGGGTTGCTGACTATTTTACATGAAGATGTTGGCTTTCGTGATTGTAAACAAACTTAACATCTTAATCTAGATTACCTCGACTGGCCTTTTTGTGAATAATTAATATTTTTCTGAAGATAAAAATTGCCTGAAGTTACCAAAGAAAAACAGTAAAAAAGTGGCAAATCTGAAACAAATTTATATTTGTTTACCTAAGTGACAGAGTCAAAATTAATCAAATCAAATCAGGCAAGATGAGAGAGCGTTTCTTCAGGATTATTCAACCAGCAAGTTTTGTGGAATGCACGTCTGGGATAAAACACTAAACGTTCATTGTTGCCGTCTCCTGAAGGGGGCGCTGCATCCATGCGTGCTGCCATTCGTTGAACATGGAGAACCTCTTCAGGTCCTGGTAGGTCTTCAGGGACACAAAGACACACACGATGGTGTGATGATGGTAAAGCTGCAGATGCTACCCAGAGCTAGCTGTCTGTCTGTCTGTATCCCCTCCAGCTGTATGTCCGTCTGGGATGCTGTCATGGAGCCATGTTTCTGTTAAAGCAGACACACAGCAGTCCCTCCACTCTCTGCGGGTTTCTCTCAGCAAACGTAGCTCGTCCAGCTTGATGTGGAGGGACCGGACATCGGAGAGCAGGAGGACGGTCCTGCTGGTCTGGAGGGGTTAGCCTTTAGCCTAGCATGGATCCCGGCTCTCTTCCTCCTCCTTTGTTTACGTTTGTACCGTTTGAGCTTCCTGCTCTTTTGGGTAACTGCCGGTGTCGTCTCCAATCGGACTCCGTGTTGGTGTAGTTTGTCCACATCACAACCGATCGCCGCAATTCCAGCACCGTTCACTGTCCTGACACCCAGAAAGGTCTCCCGGCCACAAGTTTTGTGGAATGAACGTCTGGGATAGACAAGACACTCAAAACGTTCACTGTCATTGCCTCCTGAAGCGGCCGCTGCTTCTATGCGCGCCGACATCACTATGGCAACTCCTAAATTACAAAAACAAATCATAGATTGCGATCAGCAGCTTTTTGGAGGGTTTGCATGCTACGTTTGCAGCAGTTGATTAAGACAGAGTAAAATTAATGATGTCAGTCTTATGCGAAAGGGGTACTACATTTCTTTGTGAATCAATATTTTGGTTTTTGTAGTATTGCTAGGTTAGCCTGGTTCCAGACGTCTGATTTGATACCATTTGAGACTTGATCATTGATTCAAATATGAGTATTTGTGTCCATGATGCTTCCCACCTGATTATACTCATTAAAAACTGGCAACACGCATGGATTAGATCAACATACCTGTGTACATTTTGGAAGTCCAGTCACAGAAATAACAACTTATTTTATGCTCGTATCTTAAGCAAGGCTACATGGAAATCTTACATTTAAACAACATTTTCTGCCAAAGTTGACCAGGGAGATTTATTTCTCTGCTGTTTTGTTTGCGTCCTTGAACACAAGAGAATTTTTTTTTTATCATTATTTGAATCGAAACCTGATGACAGTTGAAGGGTTGTTTACTCTGGTCTCAAACCAACCTGTCATTCAAATTTGATTAAACTTGTGACAAATATGCCACTTTCACTGATATCCCAACCCTCCTTTTTTGTTGGGTGTTTCAAATAATACCAGTGTGTTTCTAAAAGCGCTGGTTATAGTTTCAGGATGTTTGCGTGCTGTTTAGTGTGTCGTAGCTGAGCAGTTGAGCAGCTATCCAGTCTGCAGATGGATGCTAGCAGTGCAGTGTTCTTTTAAAGAGTGAATGCTTGTTCAGTGGCTCATTCAACAAGCTGAGGCTTCAGGATGAGACGTGCGCTCGTGTTTGTAAGTTAGATAAGACGGAGACTTTAGGAGGAAAGCTAATGTGGTCTGTTCACTGTTTGTGCCTCCTGTTGTGTTGTGTTGTGGTGTGTTGTGTATCGGGCTGCTGTTTGACTGTGCGTCTTACCACTTTGTGCAGCATTTGATTGCCTACATTTACCCAGAACACTGTTCCACCAAACTCACGACAAACTCGGGGGTGCCGTCATTCAACCTGAATCCAATAATCTGAATTTATCTCTTATGTTTTCAAATGTTTTCTCAAAAATGTGATTTGTAGAGCATATATATGTGGTGGTAGCAGACTAAAAAAAAAAGGTAATTTCATTTCTTTTGGACTTTCTTTCTCCCTACAAAGTGCTGCTGCAGGTTTCCACGTCAACTAACTAAAATGACATTGGCAGGAATGATAAATCACTAACCACAGACTAGTTAGAGGAAAGCAAAACAAAACTAGAGCCGCAGCAATTAGTTGATTAGTTGTAAACGATTAAATTAATCATCAGCTATTTTGATAATTGATTAATTGGCTTGGGCTGCAAGGTGGTGCGGTGGTTGGCATCGTTGCCTCGCAGCTAGAAGGTCGCTGGTTCGCATCCGAGTGAGGACACCTGGGATCTTGAAGTTTGCATGTTCTCCCTGTGCGGCGTGGGTTCTCTCCGGGTTCTCCAGCTTCCTCCCAAAAACATGCTGAGTTTAATTGGGGATTCTAAATTGTCTGTAGGTGTGAGTGTGCTTGGTTGTCTATCTCTAAGTGTAGCCCTGTGATAGACTGGTTACCTGTCCAGGTGAACCTGCCTTCACCCTGAGTCAGCTGGGATAGACTCCAGCCCCCCACAACCCTAGTGAGGATTAAATGGTTTATAGATAATGGATGGATGGATAAATTGGCTTGAGTAATTTAAAAAAAAAGATAAAAAAGTCCCTGAATATTTTCTTGTTTCTTTGCTTCTCTCTGACAGTAAAGTGAATATCTTTGGTTTGTGGACAACATAAGACATTTAAGGACATCATCTTGTTCTTTCGAGCATTTTTCACCATTTTCTTACCTTCTATAGACAAAGTAATTCATTGATTAATCGATAAGATAATTGACAGATTAGTTAACAAAAAAATAGTGTTTGTTGCAGAGGTAAATAAAACAGGCATAGATGTTTGGCTGATTGTATGAAGTATGTTTACCAGGCGATTAACATATCAGAATTCCCTTTTCCTTTCCCTTGTCAGTCTATCCGTCATAATGTTATTTACCCAGATTATTTGTTGTTCTTGCCGGCTCTGTAGCTAAAATCAACGAGGTGTCTACCTTCAGAGCTGCTTACCCCCTAATAAACATTAGTAGTAGCAGAGCCCCGAGCTACCGTTGTTTAAGTCATCGTTATGGCTGATAAATCATAAAATACGAACACATTTAGCATGGTTTGTCCTGCACTCGTCCCAGCCAGTGCTGTATTTCTGTTCACTGTTGGCATATTCAGCACAAAGTCCTGGCTGGGAGAAGAAATTGCCTAAAGAGTTACAGTGTGAAAGCTTTATTTAGCAAAAGAAAGAAAGATATATTCAGTGAGTGGGAGATCCTGAGTACTTTACAGAAATATTTATTGCCTGTGAAGAGACATCCGCGTTTTAGTGCTGAGATTCCACGGATACGCTCAGAAACTGTGATTCACAATGACTGATATTATGAACTGTCTTTTTTATTATTCCGCTGCTCTGCTTGACTTCAGCGTGCGAGAGATAAAAAGAAGCCCCGCGCAATCTGTCATCCTGTAGTAAGAATATTAACTCCGTGGAAACGTGAGACAAAATGAAATATGATAAGCATGAAGAGAAAACAATCAATATGACAAGAGTTAGTATTTTTTTTTTTCCTTCCCTCCCTCGTCTTGTCTGGAAATCCTTGTAAGGGCGTGAGGGTTATTGATGGACAGTGTTCTCTTTTGTCTGAACTGCTGGGGGAAAGTTGACTCTTAAGCAATATGAATCTAAAAACTTTAATATGCAAACTTCCACCACGCTGCAGGCGAAAGAGAAACTAACAGCTGCAATAACACAGTAAGATCGATCTGCGGCAGGGAAATTTACATGTTAAGTTTACAGGGTAAGCGGCCCTCTGCGACGGCTAATCAGAATAGCTCTTAAGCCGCTGTTGCGCTGATGTGGCCGGAGAAAGAGGTCTGCTAGGGGCCTGAGTGCCACCTGGTCCTCTCCTTAATCCTTTAACCTATCTTCCATGCCCCACCAAACACTCGGCTCCCTCACCGTGGACAGCCATTAATCATCCATTAATCTTCATTTCTGTTTGGTCCCCCGTGATTTACCGATATCTGGCCTAAAACACACACTGCGCTCTTTCATATTTCTCTGCTCTCCTCATGTGGTCTCTCGCCAAGCGCGATTTATATCGTAATCATCGAGGCGTTCCCTCATGGGCGTGTTGTCCTTTGAGGTAGAAATGATAGGTACGAAACCGACTCCCAGGCCTTAGATAGATGTGTTGTTTTATCTTGCTGTTAGCTGTACAGTCAAGTGAAGTGTAAAATCACAGAAAATGTTGCAGCGCCGAAGCTTCCCCCGGGCTCCGAGTCAGCAACAGGTCTTGGGAATCCATGCAAAACAAACACTAATAATAAACATAGCACTCGGTGTGACACACAGCTCATGTTTTACTCGTCAGTTGTTTTTTCCCCGGCCTTTAGAATATTTAATGACACTCTAATGTGTCTGAGTAAAGTGTCTTCAAAGGGTGACATAAATATACCCGGTACACTCTGATGGAGAGGCTCTAATCACAAACAAGACCTTTCAAATGCCTTTAAAAAACTGTTAAACAATCGCCAGCGACTTCAGCCGCGAGGACACAGCAAAGGTATTTAACACAGAGACCCCGTCTGCGTCTCTCATCTCAGTCGGTTTTTGTGTTTTTGAGTTTCAGGGACTTGACTTTTGAAACTCTGTGGAACTAACAGAGGAGGATTTAACTCTCTCTGCTGGTGTGGCTGACATCTCCACACTAGAGGTCATCATAATTCACTCGCAAAGTCAATACTGCTGTGTTGTCAAAACAAGAACCATCTTGACTAGCATTCTCCTTTCCTGTAGAGACTCTCACATCAGTACTTTAGTTGGGCAGTAGCAATTTTTCTATCACAGTGCTTGGACTCCGGCACTCCAGATGGCTGCTGTATTACTTGCGAAGGTCAGATGTCCATCAGTCTGGATGATAAACTTATTTACAGGTGTAGCACTGCAATCCTGAGACATGAAAATGTGTCGCTTGGTCCTCGCAGCACAGAGAAAGACCTACCG
The DNA here is from genome assembly GCF_000690725.1 of Stegastes partitus. Lineage (NCBI taxonomy): Eukaryota > Metazoa > Chordata > Actinopteri > Pomacentridae > Stegastes > Stegastes partitus. The sequence goes on from NW_007579275.1 coordinate 81,571, forward strand.
CCGAACTGCCTCCATACATCTGTTCAATATGCACTTGATGCATGGGCAGGGTAATTACTTAATGTGAAACAACGCATGCTGATTTTGACACAAAGAGACTGCCGCGTCTAATTTATTTTGGCTTTAGTATCAGTCATGGTGTTATATTTTGACTATTTTGACTCTGGTTGCCATAGAGAGCACAAAAGTGGTTATTTAAGGTTTTTTTTTAAAAAAGAATGCTTTAGGTTATGGGAAAACACAGTAAATTGGATAAAAAAAGACAAAAGTAATATTAAAACAGCATTAGCACAATCCACAAAAGACCTCTGATGATTGCTTTAAGACCTTTCAAATGTTCTTTAAGTGCAACAGCATAATGTAACACCGTGTGATATCATTATGAAGCACTCGTACGCTTATAACTTTATAATTTGCGCCCTGCACACTGTGTATCTTACAATCTAGGTACAATTATACCTAATCAAGCTATATCCGTACATGTGCAAGATGTGCATAGTCTCTCTATATTATAATCTTATTTTCACCTGTATCCACCGTTCACATTTATCAAGCTGCTGTATCAGTGACGTTTATCTTTTTCTAATCTCATCTATAATGTAATTAACATTAAGTGACATGACATTTCTTTACGAGGAACAGATGTTGGATTGTTGGATGCACAAAGCAAACTTGTTTAGTTTTTTTCTTTTAACCATACCAACAATACTTTCCTTCCCAAATCAAAATAGTTTCAGTTTTCTCAACTTAATTCTTAGACTGTTCCTGATGCCTAATTTGATTAAACAGAGATTTAAATTTGGATTAGACTCCTAATCTAACAGCAAGAAAACACTCAGAATCGACCAAAATGTCACGCTGAGCTCGAACACTGTCTAGAAAAGTACTGCGTGTAACAATAAAAACACAGTAATTGCATTCTTTAATAGCAAAATCCTGAAATACAGCAAAACAACAAATAAAGTTAACAAGTACTGTTTTAAATGCCAATTAACATCCACGTGCCTGCGCTGATCGTGGTGTTTATGTGCATGTTTATTCTGACACAACCTCCACACAACCTTATTTTCATTTCCTAGATAAAAACACTGCCAAACCGCACCGGTTTTACCAGATGTCATCAGTCCCATTGCTGGGTTACAACATCTGGACACTAGCGGTAGAAGAGGGAGGCTTTAGGGGGACCATCAGTTAACCGGACTGTGCATTAATAAAATAGCAATAATTAATTTAACCAACTAGTATTTCTGGTGGTGTCCATTAATCGTACATGCGGTTGATCATGTAAGTCAGCTTTTGAACAATCTCATTGGATGTTTCACAAGGTGCCCTTAGAGACTAATTTAGAATGCAACGTGAGAAATCTGCTCTCGTTAAGTATTAAGGCCAGTTGCAATTAATAAAATTGTCCAAAAAACCAAGTGGAAACTAGTTAAACTGAACATTAACAGTTTAGTTTATTATAAAAAGGCTTTGTTTGTGTGAGCTGGCTTAACAAAACTCCAATCAGAGATCTTCGTTAGCCATTTTTCTTCTTCAGACTTGCTTGCTTCCCATATATGGGGCTGTTCGATGCATCACGGGACAGAAAGGGCCGATTGTGTTCTGCCTACTTCAGTCAAGAGGAACAGGTTGTTATAATGGAGTGCTATAAGGAATATAAAAAATTATTACAGTATAAAGCGCTGCTACTTGCACTCTCAATGCTGCTGCTTATTTCCAGCATGACAGCTGCACATTACTGCTCTTAACTCCAGAAGTGCATTTAGGTCTGACAATGTCGTGCTTTAACGGAGATGTGGAAAACACTTCAGTGTCTTCCCCAACTCAAAGTTAAATTAACGTTATTGAGTGAATATTCTCTATTCTTGCTACGTGCCTTAGGTCGAATACTTACATTTTCTGCCCAAAAAGACACTTGTGTGAGTATGTTCAGCATGAATTGTGCGGTTGTGTTATCTACATTTCCTACCACGGCCGTTCTTATCAGCGTTTTTCTGTTGGATGTGTTATTGTGCGACTTTGGGCAAAGGTAACAAACCCTTCACATTTTATCAGCTGCTTTAAACCGGCTGCAAAAATCTTTTCACGCGCGGATTTCATACAGCCAAATTCAAATCCACTCTCTTTTTCAACAACGTCCATCTTGAAGTCAACACGCAGCTCAATGCTAAAGAACTGCAAAAGAGCTGTAGGTGTCATTTTTTTCATTTCCCTCACCTTCCCCTCTCAGTGGATATTTCAGAGTTATTTCACACTTGCCTGGGGGGATAACAGTGTAACTCAGCTCAAGCTGCAACTACTGGTGGCGCCGGCGTACCCAAGAGTTAATAAATAACAAGCAAGCATAATGTGAAATTGTAATGGAATATGAAATAGCAATGATAACATGCCACCGAATTCCAACATGTTCAAAAACTCGGCGTTTTCGTAATAATATTATGACTTCCACCGAGCTTGCCACTGTCTCATATTTTAGGTTTTTTTGGCTCACCTCATTTACCATTTTTACACCCTCTGTAGTAAAGAAAAAGGCATGTAATTCAGCACAGAGCTTAAAATGTGGCGCTAGTCAGCCGTCTAAAACTTAATGCCAGCAGTGTATTCCAGACAAAAACATATATTGTGGAAACACGGTGGAAATAAACTGCATGTTTGCCTTTTGACACTGCATTGGAAACTAAACAGGATTAGCTTTGATACTGGCCTGGCAGAAAGGCTTTAAGGCCTATGTTCACGTCGTCACTAGATACACCGTTAATGATCATTTCTTTGGCAACTACAGTTGTTGTTTTCTGAAAACTAGTGCAGTAGTGGTTAATGTAATTAATAATTTATCAGTTATTCTACAGACGATTGTTTCATTGCTTGGTTAATATAATCGACCACCGCATTGTTGGCTCTCTGTCTAAAGTATTCCAAGCCTTCATCTTTGCGATACACTGCCTTCTTCTTTTTTTCCCCCCAATTACCACATCGAGCCAACCCAACCCTACCATTGTCTGCTTTGTAATGTTCATCCTTTCATGTTTCTTGAGAACCGCTCATCCAGACGAGTTCATACTTGACGCTGCACTTCCCTGGGTCCTCAGTGATACGCCCCCAAAGTGCTGAGTACATTAGACTGTCTAGAAAAGTAAAGACACATCGACTTCCGCACACAAATATGGAGATTGCTTGATTTGTTGGTATGATAAGTCCGTGTTCTTGTTGTTTTTAGAGTATTAAAAAATAAAACATGTATCCTCGGGATCAACTGATTATCAGCTTGTCTGATTATTGGATCTGAGATTAAGTATTTTTCAGAATATTGATTAAATAAATTAATTTAATGACACACTACCTTGGCTCTGGCACCTCTCTGTATCTGTAGTCACCACTCTTGTGCAAATGGATGAGTAAGATCCTCTCCACAGTGAAGAAGAAATGTTGGAAAATTCACTTTTAATCAATCATATATAAAACATAAATAAGCAAAGGCATTTTCATATGGAGTTACTCTGAATTTTGAGAGCAACATTTTTATATTTACTGGTCTAATGGTTAATAGTCATTGGTATCTTCTATGTAAAAACTATATTGGTCAACCACTTATGTGTCCCTTTTCTCCAACTTCGTGTCTTTCTAAATTCTTCGTTAAATGCTCCTCAAACATACAGCAGCTGTGCCCATACCGGTTGGACTCGACCAGAGAGAATCTGCCTCCAGAGCAGTTTTACCTTTCAGAGATGTCTGTACTACTAAAAATCCTATCTACTCGGCTTAAGCCTCCTTGAAATCGCTCCCACCTTCACCCTACTACTGGTACCTGTGGGTTCACTGCGTTGCTCTAGGACACTTTTACACCAAATGACATATTGGCTGTTACAGAAATCCAACCCATGACTTCCAGTTACATGGCCCGCTCTCTCAGCGCCGCGCCACCCTGCAGAGCACTTCTTCAATGTCATCGGCACAACTCGAGAAAAGTCATCTCAACTCTAATCCATAATTTCCTGATGGGATAAAACGAGTTCTTGATACAGGAAAGCAGAGAATAAAAGAGTATTCTTGGGGGTAGCAAGTGCAAAGGGGTGTGAAGAATGACTCACAAGTTGCTTGTTTCACTCTGTTGGCAACAACAATCTGTCAGACAGCTTACTGGGATTCACTCAGTGTCTTATTTGAATATACACCAGGCCGAGGAGGAACACCTTATCACGGAGATGTGAGCAACTGTGATAAATTTGCTGTATCCAGCTGCATTGAGCTGATAAGCACCCAAATTATATTCTCTCACATGCCTGCTCTAATTAAAAAGAGTCTCTCAGGTTTCAGCAAGTCACCATTTGATGTATTTAATCTTTGTTTAAAATGATGCAAGTAGTGCATAAAATTTTGCGATTAGTTTTTTTTTTTTTTTTTTTCCTTCTCCCAGTTTCTCCAGATAATAAATAAATAAACAGAATATTATATCCATGCCCTCTTTTTCCCCGACCACCTGCTGCTTCCAGTCGCAGTCTCGCCGCATGGAGGCTGACATCATCAGTATTCAGCCCGCCTCTTCCCCCTCCTGTCGCTTCTCACAAAGGAGCCCTCGGGGCATTAGTGGTGAACCTCTACCCACATGGGACCTGTTGGTCCCCCTGACACCTGTCTCCCTCAGGTTGACCCCAGTCACGCTGTGGATCACGCTACGATGCCTCCAAGCCTGAATCTGTCGGCATAGTCAGACATTGACAGGCAGCTACCAGTAGCCGACATGCAGTGCTTTTGGAAACAAAGGGAAACCTTCCAGAGAGTGAATTAAAAGTATTGCCAGTAAGATCATATTTATTCGAACAAGTCTGGTCACTTTCACGGTCTGGTTGACTATTGATTGTCAAGCCCTTTAGCGGAGAGATACACTTAATGGAATTTTTAAAAAAAGTTTTTCCAGAATTGACTTGGAAAAGGCCACAGCTGTAACCGTGGTGAAAAGTCACGTTGGGAACAACAAGACGGAAATCTCTGCCAGGAGGAATCGATGCCTATCGCCACGTCCAGTACTGTATATGACGACGATATCTTTACTCTGTTTTCGTCAGTGGAAGCACATTAAAGACAGTTTGTCTGATGTTGGTCCACGAATGGTTAGGAGACCTTAAACAGAACCATTAGAAAGACAGAGGATTATATCCCAGTAATGTCTTCACTGGGACAAGTTATTGAACCAGTAGACACTCAGTGTCCATGTTAGTAGGCATTACACTGCATTACAGACAAAATATTGGCCCCATCGAGATTCCAAAAGAATCTCAGTCCTTGACTTTAATTATTCTTTTGTCGTTTGTGTTTCCAGCACCATTGTGTGAGGCAGAGGGAACACAGGAGTCGTTGTTGTTGTGCGTGTTGAGTTCATTTAGTACTGCTGCTATTTCCACTTGTTACTCATTATTCATTCATGGTGGCTCCTGTCAAATTTACACTGTGGTAAAATCCATCTAAATGTTGTTTATTTTATTTTTAAGGTAATCATTTACACCCATTAAATATGTATGAATAGTTTGCAAATGTGCTTTGTCACTGTTTTTTGGAAATGCTTTAGCCCTTAAATTTTTTTGGACATTGTAGTGAGCAAAAAATCCTCATATATGATTAATGATTCAAGAGTTTGTTATAAATGAAATATCAGCATTTTTTTTGTGCGTTTTGCAGACTGATCATGATTAAAAATGCAGGCTTGTTTTACAGGCATGTTTGCAATGTCGAAACATCTTGTGCAGGATCGTACCACATGAATAAGTTAAGCGTAGCTGTTCCTCCAGTTATTCGTGCGCTAAGAGGCCTGTCAGGTTTTGTTTATATTTGGTTTGCTGATTTTTGCATTCACGCCTTTTATTCCTTACCGTCCCTTATCTGATGTTACCTGCTGCCCAGAGTTCTGAATACAGTCACACACACTGACTCTGCAAACTTGTACCAGCTGGAACTTTTTTGCTGAGGAAGCAAACCGTTAACTTGTTCCACATAGCGAGCCATGAAAGTGACTCTGTGTTTTACATCCGAACAGCACATAGTAATTTTACTCTGCAGCAGCTGCGAGGACCACACAACAACGTAACGTCAACATGAGCGCCTTTTCATCGTTGACCACTGGTGCAGAAATTAAAAAATGCAGGTTATATATTTTTGTTGTTGTTGCAGAAATACCCACACAGTTAGCTGTGAAGCAGCAAGAAGAAGGAGTTATTTTCCCTATCAGTAAATAAAGATAATTGACTTAATCTCAGAGGGTTAGGAGATTTTAATTGCCGTAAACAGCCCGAGATTATAGGATGTTAAGGTTAATTTACCCCTTCTTTGCCCCTCTCAACATACAGTACAGAATCTGATCCAGGGATTTTGTTGTTCCAGATGTTTAGATCAGTGCGCCTCTCAATCTCCATCCACAAAGATTATCTGCATCTAGCGAGGAGCTTACATTGGAGAGATGTCGGAATAACAAAAGCTCAAATCTGCGATGGAGACACAGCGATGAGAGCCTGCTTGTTACAGTCTACTTAATGCATTACAATCTGAATTTTCATAACATCGCAAATGTATTTTGACACCTTATGTTTTATTTATGTTTGTTTTTGTTCCCTGCTGCTTCGACAATCTGGATTAAATAGGAGCCTGTTGTTTGAAAGCCTATACATCATTAACTAGTTGTATGCCTAAGAACTAGGGACGCAAATGTTAAATACATTTCTTAACCGATAATTCATAATTGATTGAGAACACAAAATGAACCCAACTGACGTTATTCTGTGTCCTAATACAGATATTTTGAATGCAATTACTCGACATAACTGCTCTGATGTACAGGCGCTAGGCCATCGTGACACTATTTTAGCACATTTCTAATAGACCACTAACGAAGACCTCTGGCTGGTCGGCATTAAGTGTCACATAGAAGTTTGTCATGATAGCCCTTTACTACCTAAACTCCCACCGCCTCCTCCTCCAACATTAAACAGTAAAAAGATCCATCTGGTGGTGCAAGCAGGTACTGCAGCTAATGTATAATAGGTTTCCTGACAGGCATGTCCTTTGTCTCCTGCGTTATCGGTTAATATATTTTTAAGCGGTTAAATTATTAATGGCAATTACTCTTTTACCGATTAATCATTAGCATCCCTGCTGAAAACTAAATGATGTATTTATTAAAGATATTGACATTATCATGGTGTTTTAACCTGCGCTCACTTCCATTAATTAACGGGAAATTAAGTTCTGTCCTGACGGCGTGTTTGACCGTCTCCCTGTCGGCTTCAATGTCACCAGGTTCCGGATAATGATGTCCTCTGCATTTTTGCAGAGGAAACATTTCCCCGGCCATTTGTCAGCGTCCACTTTCCTGTGTACAGTCTGTCATGTCACACTTGCCTCTGCAGCCGGGATGTGAGGCACATGAGGACTGTGGTGTAAGGCCAGAGCTTTCCTTGTCTTGCGACGCTGAGACTCTCTGGTGAGAAATGACACTCAATTTGTTTCCCATCATGCTACCTGGGTAGTCACGTATGATTAACGTACCCCTGCCAAGTGACCCGTGACGTGTTTTTCTCCCATTCTGACTAGGAGTGCTTGGGCAGGCACAGCACACGCAGCCCTTGACTCACTGAGCGTATGGTAAAGTTGTGGATTTAACCTCTCGCTTTTTCTTTTCCCTTTTTTTTTTTTTTTCCTGCTGCACTCGCATCTGGCAGAGTGTGCACTTGTGTTGGTCTTTCAACATGTAACAGAATTTGGAAAACTCCTCCAAAACTGTTGGCAAGGCTTATAAGTGCAAGGATTTGCTCTATTTGCAATTCAGCCCACTGGAGAAAACCTTTCTGACACCATTACTTTTTGAACACAGTGATGTACTTTCGTACTGAAAAGTGCAGTTGCTGAAAAATACACCATCATGCAGAAACTAGCCAGGTGAATTCTTTACACTACCTGCAGGTGTGATAAGGAGAGAAAGAAATTTGAACCCATGCATGTCGCAAATGAAAATGTTTTGTGTAATGTGGCATTTGTATGTAGCAGAGTCATTCTGTTTTTGATGGGTAAACAAATGAAAAAGAGATGTTAGAGGGAGATGGGCAGTGGTATATTAAGGCCAGAGAAAAACGGTGCAAACTGGGTCTCCAACAGATGTGTGAAATGTGTTCTTGTTGGCCTTTAGGGAGGAAAATTGGAAAGACTAGACGACAGTTTGGGGAGGCACAGAGGGAGAGAGGAGATCTGCCTTCCACAGAGACCTTGTCTGTGAAAAGAAGATATGGAAGGGACACGCTTATAGATCCATGGACAAAACGAGGCAGTGCCGACACACACCCTGGACTCAAAACATCCCAAAATACAACTCCATCACTTGAAAGAAGACCCAAATACTTAAGAGAGCTGGAAGAATAAAAAAAATAAAAATAAAATAAAAAATCTTGATGGAGTGAACAGCATGAAGTTGCAAATGTGAGCTTGGGGAGTAGAGAAAATAGCTGTCGTTGTCACATGCTAAACTGAACATCTTTTTTCATACGTCTGGCACTAAAATAAAATTAAAACTCAGCACTGTCAAAAACATTCATCAAAGTTGCTCTCTTTGAAACTGTGGGTGTGGGAACTTCTGATGCCTGGTTTTGACATCTCAGCTATTATCTCACTTCTGACTTCGATAACTCCGACATGAAGGACCCAGTTTGTCATCACTGAGCTCTGGATGTGACCATAGCTTGTAGTTTTGTAGACGTTAGGTTGGAAATATCTACTTTTAAAATGCCTCAGCAGTAGTAGTTTTGTGTTTAAGTCATGTATGCATTATGCAACCGTATCATTGTGCATCACTCCCATACCTATGAGACCATAGTGACGTTCTCTACCTTCTAGTAGACTCCATAAGCTGTAATCATGTCATTTAATGTCAGTGAAGGTGCAGTTTTTCACTTAGAAAGAGCAGCAAAAATCTGAATTTGGAAATCAGAAGGGTAGAAGCGTAAGTCAGGACATTTAAATCCTATCTCTGACCATTTTTTATTGCATTATTTTTGAAGCATGTCTCGATTTAATTTTCACTCGCTGTTTTGCTCTTAGTGTTTGGTTAAGTTCAGGTACCTAAACTACTAAGAAAAGGATCCTAGTTTGGGTTAAACTTTGCAGTATTGATTCGTTTACTGCATAGTACAAAGCTCCATTTTCCTTTTTTTCCTTTTTTTCTTGGTATGGATTTCATGCACTTATTCACACGAGTGCACACGGTTGCTGGGGTTACTCTCTGTTTATTGATGATCAGAATGGAAAGTAAGGCGAGATGACCCTTTATTAATCCCACAATGGATGGATTTGCAGTCAATGGGATCGTGCAAACGTGTAGAAAATAGAAAAAAAGCTAAAAATATGCATAAGTACCGATTGTTCTATGTGTGGCTATTCAGATATTGCACAGAAGAAAATCCTCTGGGTGTAGGAAATTTTCCATTTATAGAAATACTGATAGAAGAAGTATTGATATTGCGCCTATTGTGTGTGTGTATATATATATACTGCATGATTCTTTTGTAAGTGGAAAATTGCTGATATTTCAAAGATTCATGTATGTGTGGAAAAATGAAATGTAGAAAAAGTAACGCATCTACTGAGCCTATTCGAAGCAGGAAGAGGTATGGGGAGTAGGGCTGCAGGATGCTGAAAGAAACTGACATTGGGATATTTTACTACAATATATTTTGCAATTTCAAAAAAGAAAAAAAAAATCCAAGAATTTTCACCAGTCTTGAATAGCTGTATTTAAAAAGAATGAATCATTACAGGACGGTCGAGGTGATTTTGTAGGGCAGCGAATGTGAATCTTAAGTAGAAAAAGCTGAAAAAAAAAAAAAGCAGGAAGCTTTCTCATATGGTGCAACACCGACTCTGAAATAGTGTTTTGCTTTGTGTAGCATTCAGATCTCTCCTGTCATACAGGCACTGCTGATTTAAATGGTCAAATAAATTAGTTGTGTTGCCTTGTGTGGCTCTAACAACACGCTGCTCACAGACTACCTGCCTTTTGTTAACATCATCCTTTCTGTAGCGGGAAATATTTCCGTACGACTGATGCTGTATTTCTTTTGACAACCAAATCCTCCTTTTTGGGTTTTCTTCCCTGTTGCTAACAACAAACTTTGTCTTTTACATAAACTTTTTAAAAGGTGCATCCAAAAAAATCCTTAAATCAGAGCCAATTATATTCCATCAGACAGACTTTTCTTGTAGATTCGTGTTGTATCATGATGCGTTTGAGTTCATTTGTCTGACTTTACGTTGCACTTCCTGCGAACACTCGCAGCGTCGATGCTGAAACGACACACTGTGCTGCCCTAATGGGAATCAGCCATTTAATAGGCCGATAACATCAGAATCCGGTGGGATTGCAGAAGAAAATGCGGAACAGTTAGCGGCCGTACCTAAAACAAGGGCTTGTTTTCAGAATATATATCTGTGGCACAACATCTGAGCCCCGAAAACCAACCTGTGTGCATGACCCCTATCAGCACTGTCTGAGAGTAACTGCTGGAAGAGGAGAAGGAAAAAAAAAAGTTGCCATGAAGAAAAGTTAGCGAAGCTCAAAGAGTTCAGAGGGCTTAGATTAGAGTTACACAAGAAGATTAGAAAGAGAAAACAAACAGTAGGTAGTGGCAGAGAACATTCTCTGAACTAGAAACTGTACCTCCTTGAAGTGGGAGGGGAAAATATACCGAGCAACACATGAGAGACTAACCAGAACCTAATTTAAATTGTGCTTTATTTTAGAGGTACAATGGAAAAAGACCACAGAGGATTCACTCATCAAACAACCCAGGAAACGTCTCCATGGGTAGGGGAAGAAAAAAGGAATAATAATTGTGTACACTCTGAAGGTCTAAGATTTGTCATTATAGAATGGGAGAACAGAGGGAGAAATAATAAGCAAGGGATTTCTAACGTTATTTAAAGAAGTTCTAATCATTAGTCCGCTGTGCAGCACGGTCAGAGAAGCCACCAAGGCCTCCTCCTGTGAAAAGAACATGATCAAAGAGGATGAAGGTTAAATAAGTTTAGTGGGTAGTAAGACACAGAAACGGACAGGGTTTTTTAGAAAAATACATTTCTCTGCTTCCTTTGTGACATAAAGTAGATATATCATTTGTACAAAGGCGGCAAACAGTTGTAGAAATGCAAGAAATTATGATTTTATACAACAAAGTGGACCGCGAGGAAATTGGCAGAAAACAAAACAAAGGTGGTTTTGTTTCATTTCACATGAAAGACGGCCAGGAACAGCTGAAAATCTGTCCAAATCTCACCATGTGGTAGAAGGTGAAAATCAACTGTTAGTCAGCTGCTGCTCTCCAGATGTCCTTGTATTTGCCAAGACTGAGCTCACCCCATTTTAATTTTTTTATTTATTTATTTTTTTCCCAAACAACCCGCCGCCCCCCTTTTTTACACACACACTGCACAGCATCGCTTGTGATCTTTTTTGCCGTTAATAAACACTTCAAAACCAATTTCCTCACATCCTTAAATACCCGTATATGTCCTCCGAACACAACACGGTGTTTGCATGCTACAGCCGTCTTGTTATTACGCTCTATATTTGCACCCAGACGGTATTAAAATTTAAAACTGAATGATGTGCTTTGTCTTCATAATTACATTTTTGTTATTTCTGTTTGGAATAAGCTAAAGACTGCCAGATTTTCATTGCTAGTAGAAGTAATCGTATAAGCCATGGGTGATATAACTTTATCTGCTAGCTCCTGGCTGTTAATATAAAACAATACTAGTCACAAAATTTGTATGAGCACTTTAAATATGATATTGATTCCGCAATATATCCAAGTGCTCCCTTTTTATTGGTTCTCGTGCAGTAGGTTTTGAAAAATGCCACGGACCTCTCATCGCATAGATTAGAATGGATTGCTTTTAATATTACCTCCAATAACGGCTCTTTGTTCCGAACGGCCATTTCCCGTCACTGCATGAAAAGTCAACTCTCATTTGACAAGACATTTAGTACGGCTTATGTGGCACAAACTGTGCATAAAGTTTCAAATTGAACTTTTGGGGGAAATTTCGGGATATTTGTGGGTGTTCTCTCCGACGCCGGAATTTCTGGATCATTACATGCGTTCCTCCGTCCTGTATATCAATAGGAAGAATGTTACATTTCCCTCTCTGCCATTAGTCAAAGTGGGCTAATTTAAAGTAGGGACACTATTGGGGTTTGTGTGATAAATGACCCATGTGAGAGCAGCCCACAGTGGGTAATGGAGGGAAAGGGTTGAGTTACAAGCAGTTAGAATACAAATATCCTCCTTTTTTTTTTTTCTTTTCTCCTTTTGACACTGGGTATAAGATATAATATCATGTCTGTACACTCTGTTCTGTCTGTTTCACGCCTTTCATAGTACATCCAATTTTAGAATGAAACAAATGCGGTGTGCGTGTTGTCCGTTTCAGTGAAACGCCGGGTTAGAAATTCCTGTGTAGATGCTAAGTGACAACCTCGCAGTGCCACCAGTCATCGCTTTGATCATCGCGGTCCTGGCAAAGATCAAGAGGCGTTTGCTTGAAATGGAAAAAGCTAAACATTTTATCTATAGACAGTGGTGGTCCTACACGCTGATTTCAACATGACCCTTTTCTGGCTGAAAGAAAAATACTCTCTCGTTGGCCAGCTTGCGGTATTAGAAAAACATGGATTCTGCTCTGAAAACATTGGATTTTTCCCCTCACTGTCCTCCAAACACCAAATCCTCAAGCGTGAACAGCATAATAATTTGTTGTTCATCGCCTTGCAAAGTGACCATTATTAGTTGTTTTTACGGGTTTCCCACCTCTGTAGTTAGGAATAGTTTACCAGTTTAGCAGTGCGCTTCTGTAACACTTCTGATAAACATTTAAAAATCAAAACAAGGATCCTTTATGGTTCGATTAAGTTTAGGGAACTAAAACCGCTTAATTGAAATGATTCGGTTAAGGTAAACCATCACTAACATGTGTATTTGAATGCTTTGTTGGCTCAGCAGGTCCATCCCTTGTTAGGAGGTTTTGCCATGTCTCCAGGGTTTTTTTCTGCATATATGATATTTTTGATGCCCCCTAAACATCTGCACCACAACACAAAAATATCTATATCCTTGTAACCAGTAGAAACAGGGTTCTTCATGCATCTTCCTGAAAACCGCAGCTGAAACAGGTGCTGCTCAGCTTCTAAATTCACAGCCTTTTATTGTGCAAACAGACCAACATTTTAACACTGTTTTCATTAGACTGAAAATGGACAGAGATATGAGCCAAGCTGCTATTTTCATCCCAAGCCAGGTGGACAACTTTGATTGCGTAACAGGCTGAAGAAGGGTTTCAAATGTACTGGATGATAATATCCAAAAGTGGAAATTGTCTTGAAGCTACAGAGATGTAGGTAGAAAAACTACCAAAAAAAATGTTAGATTAAACAGCTGTCAATAGTAAGTTTTTCAAGCATAAGAGACATTTATGTTCATAAAATGGTCAGAAATAGGAAAAATCATAGTGTCTTTTAAATAAGGTAAGGTATAATTTGTTGAAGTCAAGGTACAATTTAATAATCACTGTGTAATTCCTTAAAATTATGATTTAGTATGACCACACAAGATACCAAATTAAAGGTTGACTGTTAACCAAGGCCAGCATGAGTTTGTAAAACCACTGACACAATGTTTGAAACTCAGGATATATGTTGTGTAACACATCTGAGCCAAAGTTGCAGCCTTAGAAATTGACAATGCTCTAGCGTTGCCTGATGATGGTTACAGTTACGTGTAGGCAATAGCCGAGTATTCGTTCACTGTGCTGGAATTGGGATATCAGTTTTGAATTTTGATCTCTGAATATCCCCCCTGCCGCCGCCACCGCCACTGATGGTGGATACAGTACAGTGACTGCAGGTGGCGGAAACGCCCACTCACTGCTGCTCCGTTGGACTGAATGCAATGCTCAGCACCCCACCCCCCCGCTGCCTGTGCTATGACCCATGACTGCTAGCCTAGCCAAATGCTGCCTGTACATCCTGCCCACCTCCCCCATCGGAACAATTACCCACCCGCCACCACCGCGCAGCACCCATCTATTTGGGATATTCGTCATTAGTTGGGGCCGAATATCCGGAGAACAGAAATTGCTATTCGGACCAGCCCTAGTCACCACCTAATAGTGTCCCGTGCACAAACATGGTGCGCTTCTGCCACCATTGTGTCTAAAAATCACCATTTGCATGGCCAGAAGAGGTTTTGGTCGAGTTGTTATAGTTGTTTAAGAAAGAAAAATATACATTTAAAATATGCCTGCCACAATCTTACTGACTATACATGAGATCCACTCAAATCTCAGTTGTGCCACCTTGCGTCAAAAAAGCTCATTGAGGCCATCCAAGGATCCATTAAATTTGTCTGATAAAGATTACACTGGTGCCCTGGATTTTGTGCATGTATTCCCAGTTTGGTAATTGTCACCTGATGACAGCGATCAAAACCATTTCCCGAACAGCTGCCATTTAAATACTAATTCAACACCTACCAGCCAAATTGTGATATGTGCTTGGCCTCCTTTCACACCCATGGCAATGTTGTTTTGCCAGCACCAGGCAGTTATGAATTCCAGTCCAGAATAAATATGCTTTCACCTACCAGTCAGCATACCGTGTTGAACTCTGAGCATGCCTCACAAATTGTTTTTTCTCTCAACAATGGATTACATACACAAGGAGTCCATTTTTAGGCCAATTTCTTCAGAGCCTAATCTGTGTGATGGTAAATCTGAGTCACCACCGTCGGGGTTGGCTGCTACACCGAGGTGAATTAACTCCTGGGAGTTTACTTCTGGGCTCGGAAACACAAACAATATTTGTGTCATGATCTCCCGTGGCCTCCCGAAAGAAAACTCAAATAAAACAACAGCACTGTATTTATTAAGCTGTTTTCCTCCAGCACACAGCAAAACAACTACTGAGTTGTTTGGCTCTGTGTTAAGTAGGGATAGCACTTTATACACTCATAGGTGTTTCAGAATCAGTGGCGGATAGCGTCCTTCAAGCATCCTTGGTGTTGAGGCAGCGTCGAGGTGAGAATTCTGCTCTGTTCCGCTACGTTTTCATTAATTCCAATGTTTCCAGGACCGACTGGTGTTTTCTATCCGAGCGCAGAATTAATACATGTCATAACAGCTGTTGCAAAACATCAATAAACTGTCAAGCAATAAAAAAAAAGAGCAGGCTTTAACGGAAAATGAAAGAAATTGGCACAGACCAATAGAAGCAACAAAAATGTCATCGGTCTTGGAAGATTTGGAGAGCTCCCATGAAGTGGCTTGCAATTATATTGCACATGTCACCACAGACAAGTAGATAAACAACACTCTTTCAATTTGTATTGAATCTGCCTCAGACATTGATTGGAATGAGTGTTTCATAACCGTAATTGCCTCTTTGATTCTGGTCATTGATCTAAATCTGAACGATTGTCTATGAAATGCAGAAAAAAAAATGAAATTATCGGTGTCTGAAAATGTATTTCATTAAGCTTGATTTCCATATCAATGTGGAATATCACGTCATTGATTGATTTTGATAGTTAAACACATTCACGGGGTGGGAAGTTTTACCTTCGGGGTGGGGGTGTGTATAGGAACAAGCAATGCCCACTGTTTCTAATTTCTCTTTCAGTTAATTTTTCACAATGGAATGAAATGAAAGTGTAATTTCATAGCTTTCAATGTGACTTAAAAAGTCATTAGAGAAAGGGTGGGGGGAGTCACCAACCTCCGTGACATGCCCTACATTTCCTATACAGGAGCTCTGTCTGGAGGCAGCCAGCCGACAAATACATCACCAACCAGTCTGAGAAGACATTAGCTCACAATGATATTTGTAATGCGACACTTTTGGGAGAGGTATTTCTCATTTGGTGACAGAGCGAGGAGGGATAGGTATGGTAAACAGCGGCTCCTGAGGATAATTTGACCTCAGAAAAGCAATGCCATTTATTTTCCCCGGCTTAATGATACAAATATGCTTGTATTTTATGAAGAAATACTACCGCGGCGTCTGTGCGGATTCATTCCTGGAGCGATATTAGCAGCATGTGGAATAGACACCAGAGACAAACAACTTGAAATGTTAGCTTTACGTTGAGCCTTGTCTGGGCTTTCATTCAAAACCGCTTATCAAGTTAAATATCACAAGTTGTATGCATGTGGTTTTGGTGGAAAGTACACTATTGACAGTTGTTTGCTGGATGGCATTTTATTTTAAGACCCACATTGAGCCTGCGATTGGCGTTTTAGTGTATTAAGCCGACAGTGTCCAATTTTTGTCTCACACCTATTGCAGTGGGAGTAATTACACAAACATATGTCATAGCTATTGATCACTTTCTCTTTTAGACTTCCTCTTTTTTTATCTAGAAACTTTTCCCGGATGCTTCCTTGGTTCATCCACCACAGGCTCCATCACACTACTAGTTAAAGCTGAATAATTATTTGAAATATTATTAAAATTCTGCAAAAACACAATATCCAAATCTCAGGGGCCGCAGTTTTTTAAGAAAGGTAAAATGTTTCACAACTAGGGATGCAGAGTTTTCTTACCTGATAGTCAGCAGCATTGTCAACCAATAATCGGTTAATCGATAACACCAGTTGAGTGCAATGTATAGCATCTAATATACCACATAACAATGGACAAGTGAAGTAAGCTAATATTACAGCCATTTAAATATAAAGACACTACATGAAGCCTATAGGTTATCTGTCCAGTAGGCATTAACCATCACCAAATACTGTGTCATGGTTAGGGATGCACTATATATCGGCGACCACATCAGTATCGGCTGATATTAGTGTTTTTTTCCCATATATCGATATCGGTCCGATGAACAAATTTAGCCGATGTGAAAACCGATGATTATCTAACATTAGCACCTTCGTCTCTACATTTGATATTGCTGCTATTTCACAGATGTTCCAAATGGTCCTGGATTTGAACGTTAAATATGTTTAAATATGTTTTACTTTTGTTACGTAATAAAGAAGACCAGGTGATCTAACTTGGACTATTTTTGAAGAGATTTCACGTTCTCACAGTGCTCACTTATACTCATTTTTCGATGTGAACAAAAATCGAACATCGACATCTGTAATATCGGTTATCTGCGATATCAGATATCTTCATATCGGATTTCGGTATCGGCCAGAAATTTTAACATTGTGCATCGCTAGTCATGGTACCCATTTGCTACCTAGACTTGCACAATGCTGTCTGCTTAGCAACATGTGACTTCCTGTACTGTGACTGATGGCCTCCTCCAGTCACTACAGTACAAAACAGT
>NW_007579275.1:99676-117674 GCF_000690725.1 Stegastes partitus
AAAATAATAATAATAATAAAAACAAAAATTGCAACTCCTATCACAATTCCTGTCATAATAATTGCAATATAATTATTATGGTTTTTTTTTTGGCATATTATTCAGTGCTTTTCCTAGTTGCTGCAGTCACTCTCCTCTTCAGCTCTGGCTAAACGTAGACGTGCCACCACAGACAGCAGATTTAAAACTCTGGTCTGGTGTTAAATGTACCTGCAGCGTAGACGTATACCGACTAAGAATGCCACATCTGGACAACCCTGCATTGGACTTACAGGCAATTTACCACTCTGTAAGTTCGTTGAGGTGTACTCAACTCATAATTATGTTAGCTCCACGAGCGCACGTAGTTAATATCTACCCCTGTCTGGTGCACTTCAAAGCCCTTTTAAATGAAATTCATCTATACCTTTACCACTAAGCTCCTAAAGCCTCTTAAGTACATTCAAAACCCTGCACAGGAACGGGGTGTTTTTCCTCCAAGTTTTCTGTTAGATTGACAGTAATGACACTCCCTTGCCAGACATTTGGTATTTGATTGCTAAATTGTTATCAGCGGACAGAATGAGGTGAGTCACAGCTTGGGCTGAGTCTAAATTTAAGCCTGCCACATGTGCAGATAGCTCTACTGTTGAGGAACGCTCATTTGTCAATAAAATATGACCATTGACAGCTCACTGAACCCATAATGGATTCTTTAGCAACCTTATCAAGTGATGTTCTTTGAAGAGCAGTATAGCCTGAGGGTTTTTCTGCAGCTTCTGTGAGAGGAACCCCTGAAGGATTATTTTTGTTCTTTTAGCAGGTGAGAGGGCACTGACTCAGCATATTCAGAAAAGCCCAAATTATTCAAGATGCTCCGGATTAACTTTGGCGTTCTCCCGCTGTCGCATATCAAACAAAATTTTGACACAAGCCGTCTTTGTCAACAAGCAAAGCGACTAAGCACATTTATCTCCCATGTGACAAAGACTTGGCTCCGTGCCCGAAAAAAAAGGAAAAAATAACAAATAATTTCCCCGCGCAACATCTTCAGATAAAGAGCAAAAGTCTTTATTTTGTTTCCTGCCCAGAGACGCTTATTAATCAGCCACGATTTGAGTTTGATTCTTTGTGTGTGTGTTTGTATAATCCTAACGAGTTATGCAAATAAAATAAAGTTTGAATTAATTTTAATGAGTGCGTAACAAAAGGGCCAGAGCTAATTAACTAAATTCCTTCTCTTTGAAAAATGGGTAACACTGACCCCCCGTTGAATATAAAACAAAGCAGAGAGCGTTAGAATACTCATTATAAAACATATTTATGTAACACTGTGAGGTTTATGTGACCGCGTGTCCCACGGGAGGAGGAGGCAGATTGTAAGGTGGAAATATATAGTTTAAGCTTCAAAGCACAATAAGGTATATTGTATTAATTCATTCTGCCGCCTGCAGGGACCAAAGGAAGTGTAACAGCATTATGTGCTTATATTTGCTGCATCTCTGCTTCAGTTTCTTTCCTCGGTAATTTTCATTTTGAAGTTAACGCGGCGCTGTTAAAATGCCCCCTTTTTATAAAAGATAAAAATAGCTCAGCGTAGGAGAATACATTTACTCAAGTCAAGATTTTTTTTTCTTTTTCTTTATGCTACGAAGCAGTTTTTGTTTCTTGTATCTTTGAGCTGAATAACAACAAGGGATGCTAGGAGAGCTTAAGAAGATGTATGGCACTCGCAGAGTACTATACCATCAGGTGTAGTCATTAAGGGACACAACAGGATAGGATTTCCTATAATGAATGCAAGGACACGGACAAGATGAAACCATTAACACTGTGAAGAAGAATCTTATAATAAAGGTGAGACTAGTGTCATGTTGTTAATAGCTGCAATTATCCATCAACGGGCAAATGAGCCATCAACGTTTACTGCTAGCTCTCAATCACACAAATCAGCCCTGATTGCTGTGCCACTGTGGAACAAGCTCCCTGCCACCTTTAGATCTGCTCTAATGCCAGGTACCATTTCTTTAATCCCCCTGTCTGCCATTTGTACAGTCATTAACCATTGTTGTACCAGTCTCAACCATGGCTGACAGTTGCATCACATCCCTTAGCTACCACATCTGCCACCATCAGAGTGGCTAATTGGAGAAATGGCTTTGCGCAAATTAAGTCAAACCATCTAACTACCGGGCTAAAAGAAATGTTGTGGTGCAAGTAAGTGCCAATTTTAACTACTGCTGCCCAAAGTATATGTGTGTGTAAGATAAAAATAATCAAAAACTAACATATTTAGTCCATCTGCTTACTGGTCAACACTGTAATCTGTTATTTTACCTGTACTTTAATATTAGCTTTCTCCTGTCACTCTGATGTCACTCTGTCCAAAATAAAATGGTTTATTGAACAATAACTTTACAAAAACACAAACAGAAATCTTGACTGTTAATTGTTGAAGTTTGCAAATTGTCAGTTTTATGTTTATTAATCACTAAAGCTCACCTTGCGTCCAAATTCGCATCCCTTCTTCTCGGTTCAGTCGCCCTCAAAGAGTTTATTGCAGTAAGGTGCAGCACATATCACATTACAGTGCATGATTTGAGACCTTTCCAACAGTGCTAGTTGCTTGTCTGTGTGAAGTGTCACTGACGAAAAAACAAACAAAAAAATAATCTAATGTAGTCATAGTTACAACCCTGTTTCCATCTGAACACCTGTTATGTTTCTTTGAATTACTCACAAACTTGTCATTGCATTGATGTGTTAACTATATATGTTCATATCTAATGAATGCAAGCATTGTTTTATCACAATAAAGAGTGAAATCAGAGGTAATTATGATTGTCACATATTTCTGTGTACTGAAGTATTAACATTATGAAGATAGACCTATACTAAGTGCATCTTGGTTAAACATGCCAATAACTTCTTGTCATTTCATTACAAAGGCGTGCCACATATAAAAATAAACAGCAGAATTTACCTTTTCTGATTATACTAGTTGTTTGCTGTGGCCAAGAGTAATCAAGTTTGAAATTACTGCAAATTTCTACAGTGTCTTCAACATAAAGCTGAGTTAATCAAATGATGATAAGAAATAAATATCGTGCAATTGCTTAATCTCCATTATTGATTTAACTAATTAAAAATATATTAACCGATAATGCAGAAGACAAGGGGCATGCTTGCCAGAAAATGTATCGTACATCAGCTGTAGTACCTGGATGGGCCACCAGGTGGAGCCTCTTCCTCTTGACCCGCCTTAGGAGGTTATCATTCGGCATAGCGCCAGTTCTGTGTTGGCAAGCAGAGAGCATTGTGGGAGTTAAGCTAGTAAAAGGCCACCATGAGCAAGTCTTCTGTGACACTTAATCCCTGAATACTGTTGAGTAATCAATTGATTGATAAGGTTACCAATTGTCCGTTTAGAAATGTGTTCGAAATCTAGATTCCAGGCAATCTCCTCTACACAATTTTGCAAAGACACCTCTCCTGCCAGTATTTTACGGTAACATACATTTCATAATAGGATTTTTCTTCTCTTTATTTAAAGGCCAATGTATAAAAAAATATCTGTAAGTATTATCATAACAAATGATGGAATCGCTTGAATAGATACAGCAGGTATGAAACACCACTAGTCAGTTACTGTAGCTTTCAGAGCCTTTTTCCAACTTTCTCTGTACTGCAGTATTTTCTCAGGATTGTATATCATTTTTGTTCCAATAAGAATTACTGGCACAAAGGGGAAAGAGCTCTGTGAGGTAGCTCGTTTACTCAGGACCTTTTGGACGACCATCAACTGTCCATTTTCAAGACTGTCATCTTGATCTCTAATAGGACCAAAGTTCACACAGGTTATTCAAAATACCTATTTGTATCGTTGTATTCTGTCCCCGCTGTCCTCAGCAAACTGTTCCTCCTCTGTGAAGCAGCTTACGGGCAAAGAAAGGCAGTAAAAAGCAACTGAGTGAAGCAACACAACCAATGAGTTCTGATAACATCCTTCATTCTGGAGCCTCTGGGTCTCTGTTCCCTCAATTGTCGGTGATGTCGAGTCAGCTCAGTATTTGTGAATGGTCCGAATTTGCATGTCTGCTGAAATGAACTGCTTTTGCCTTAAAAATTCTGTTTTAAATCCTGTCCATGCCCGGTGCCTCCTAGAATAACACTGTGTTAACCAATTAGCAAGTCAAAGTTAAGAATAAATATTCTGCTGGAAGATGCGACTAGAGGTTTTTAAGCAGTTTTGCTAATGCGTTGCTGTTTTCAATGAAAAGCTCTGAGGATGAACAAATAAATTCTCTGTCGCTTGTTTTTAGTTGTACAGGCAACGAAAATAAGGTATAACATAACTCTCATAGGTAACGGAACAATCCAATTCAGTGCAGGAGTTTGTTTTTTTTCCTGAACATTGGGGGATAATCCATAGGAAGATCACTTAGTGCTCCTCACAGGCATAGCTACTCAAGCGCTGAGGACCTCCAGCATGACTTGGAGAGGGGGAATTAAATGACCTGAAGTCCTGTGTAAACACAGCCTACCCATCTGTGTTACAGAGCAACTTTGGCATGCTGCTCCTCTGGCCTACCCCCAGGCAAACCAGTTTCCATTTGTGTAGTTTATTCAAACAATGACTTGCCGGACCTGAAAAATTCCTAATCATTACCTACATCATTTGTTCCACTCTTTGGATAACAGTGCATCTTAATGAAGTACACTGTGTGCTTTGTAAGTTCTGAATTAATCAGACAACAAATGCCTGAGATGTTTTCATATATCCTTTTCAACTGGGAGCTCCTCATTCCTCATTTTTCCTGATATAGAGATCCTCCATATCTCATCAATATGCACAGTTAGAACCCTTTGCCACCTGCTGTGTTGTTGAGTCTGTTTTTTTTCCCCAAGATTTCCTTTTTGGCATTCTGCCTTTTATTAGAACGGAGGCAAACAAGAAGTGTGTGGAGTGGCTGCTGACGGCGTTTGCGGCCCTGTGATACGTGCCCTAACCACTCTGCCATTTGGTCGCCCCATGTTGTAGATTGTGTTTTGATGACCACTCAACAGATAATAAATGCAAGAGGCGTTATATGCTGCTCCTCATGGAAACAAAAAATGCAATTGCTGTATATTGGGTTTACATGCATAAAATTGAAAACACACATTATGCAAGTTAAAGGTTATCAAAGATATCATACATAAAATAAGCAGAATACCCCACAGTATAAAACAGAATGAATTTGCATTAACTGAAGGGCTTTACAAGAGACAGATGACTGGACTTTGACATGTAGTATTCGGAAGGCTTTGTTTACCCCCTCAATACGCAGAGGAGTTTGCTGATCTCAATACTTCCCTCACCATCTGTCTATCCTCTGATTCTTTGGGCTAAGAAATCCGGAGATGTTCTTCGCAGTCCGATGGTGGAGCAGTTCATTTCCCAGTTGCCACAGATTTCCATTTGCATCTGATATCAAAGTACACATCACTCGCTTGTTTATGAGCCAGTGTTTTACATCAAAACAACAGCATGATCTTTTGGGCATACTGGGAGAAAAAAAAATGTACACCTTGAAGTTCATATTAATAACTGGAGGACCTGCATATTGCTTTACTTTCATACTTGCCTGATCATATTATTCACACTAATTATGGTACCCGGCAACAGGTTTGTTGTTCTGTAACTGTTGGAGCACTGTTGCTGAAAACAGTATCCGTGCTCAGTGAATGCACCTTGGAAAAATACCTACTGATGATTACAATGCTGACAGGCTGTTGCCAAGCAGGTAAAATGTTTCACCCTTTTAGCTTAGCGCGCTAGGATGCCAATATTATAATTAACACTAAGCACAAAGTACAGCAGAAGCTGAAGGGAATGTCCTGGAGTTTGGGAGTTATTTAGCCATAAATCAAAGTATCTGACAGTTTGAAATGTTGACCGGAGGTTTATGGCATCACTGCAGTGATAATAATTCATCCTGAGAAGGACATGCACCAAATTTCTTGGCAATCTGTCCGATAGTTGTTGAGCTATTTCATCCAAAACCACAAACCTAGTTGTGTAGGAGGAAAACTCATGTGAACACCATCTGAACTCTGAAACCTACCAGAGGATTTGAGGCATGTTTTCTTTTTTAAAACTTTTTTTTTGTTTTACAATAAATCCACCATTTAACAAAGCCAGGAACTGTAAAAACAGAAAGAATCATCGAATTTTCAACTTATCCTTTGTGCCATCTGGCTTTATTGGGAATATCAACCCAATCTAAGCTTAAAATTGTGAAATTTAATTACATTCACTGTATTGTTCATTGGGCTGTAAGGTGGTGCGGTGGTTAGCACCGTTGCCTCGCAGCTAGAAGATTGCCGGTTTGTTTCCCGGTGAGGACACCCGGGATCTTTCTGCGTGGAGTTTGCATGTTCTCCCCGTGCAGAGTGGGTTCCGTCCAGGTTCTCCGGCTTCCTCCCACACAGTCCAAAAACATGCTGAGGTTAACTCGTGATCCTAAATTGTCTGTAGGTGTGAATGTGAGTGTGCTTGGTTGTCTGTCTCTAAGTGTAGCCCTGTGATAGACTGATGACCTGTCCAGGTGAACCTGTCTTCACCCTGAGGCAGGTGGGATAGACTCCAGCCCCCCATGACCCTAGTGAGGATTAAGCGGTGTATAGATAATGGATGGATGGATTCTACATGTCTCATTTTTTAAAAAATTACCAAATAACTAAAAATGCTGCACACAAACACGAAGCCATGACTGACTCAGCGGTGACCAAAAGTCATGTGACAAAAATTTAGAGACTATTGGGACTATTTTACAGACATTGAGAGCAAAATGAAACACACTTGATCAATAAAATAAATGCAGAATGGCTCAAAAATGGTAAACAGGAGGAGCAAGTTGTCAGCATGTTGTTGGATGATACATTCAGCATGGTGAAATAAGAGGTTGTAGAAATGTCAGCAACTGTAGGCACTTGGAAAGATGCTATACGGGTTAATTCTAGGTTTTTGCCTTCGTGATTTAGGGCATTATAACTTTGTGATACTACACAAAATACACATCTAAGTTCCCTCTGCTTCCAGTCATGGTGGTTCAGTAGAGGTGCAGGACTTTATATTGCAGTGAAAAAATGAGCCCACAGTGAGTAAAAATGTGGAAAGGGCAAAGAAATACCCAGAAACTGATTGAGGTTCAAAGGGATGTACATTTTTTATGGCAATCCTTTTTAATAAATTTTGAAGTATTTCAGGTAGGACAGCGGACCACCTGATAAACCAACCGACCAACGCCGCCTTCCCTCGAGCTATGCTGCTACCATCTGGCAAGTCATAAAGTGCTAATACTACCAGAATGCTCGGTGACAGCGTGCATCGTTTGTTTTCATAAAAGGTCCGCTGCTGCAATATGTGCCTACTCGCAATTACTGAAGCGTGATTAAACCCTGACTGTTAACGTGGGCTCATGGATAGATGGGTTGGTAGGCAGGTAGATAGGTAGATACTTTCTTCTTCCTCTTATGGAAAATTCAGTTTTCGATAGATAATTGTTCGTCTATCTTACTTACATTACATTTATGTACTTTGGACACTGAAAATAGACCACTGAGAAACATAATTGGTCCTCGTCCTCTATTCTTTTTCTCTAGAGTGGTACCATACGCGAGTGTTATACAACTGACATGTATAGGGTACGTTAAACTGGTTCGTCTCTGGCTGTGAATGGAATAGCAAAAATGCTTTACATAACACGCTCACAATGGGTAAAGTTACAATGCGGAGTAAAAAAGTGAAGGGCAAGTGAGTGTTCTTCCGCTGATGTAAAGACATAATAGTATGTCCATAATGCTCCGGAACACGTACAATGCCTGTGACAGTCAAGGCAATCACACAACCGTTGATTTTTCCAAAGCATGGCTGCACATTCATATTCCGTCTCCATACCACTCCGTATAACACTCTATTTCAAAGGATGCTACCTCAAAATTTTTGTCATCGTGACATGTAGCTCGTGTTTTTTCAATTTCGTTTAAGCGATGCGCCACAATCGGTTCATTACTCGACATCTCTATTGGCATCCCACATTTCACTGAATCACCAGCAAAGTCGTGCTCCTCACCCACCGGGCACCGCATGCCTCCACTCCGGGCTAAATCTCAGACTCATCTCTCACTGCTGCCCCTCGCACTCTTTCCATCAATCTACCTTTGAACCTCTGGATATTCCTAACACAAGGCTCTTTGCCTCGACGCGACCTCCCACAGTCGGAGCCACAAGCAATATTGGCTCTTGAGGACTTGCATTTATGCTGAAGGAATTGGAAAAGTTTTCTCTTTGCAGTGTTATTCTTTGTCGATAGCTAGTGAGAACCAAGTGAAAGAAGTAAAATGTACGTATCACTGAAGTAACTGAGAATGAAAGGCTTGTATTGTTGTGTTATTATCCATTTGGCCCATTCTCTTGGAAGCGATCTCTTGCTGGTAGAATTTAACCGTGACCTCCCAAAACATATTTTCAACTGAAGAATTCATGTGACAATCATGACAGAATTGTATACAAATGTCTAACAGATGGTGAAGTGATGATACTGTATATTCAAACAGTCAAGCCTGGACACTAGGGCTGGACCCGAATAGCTGAATAGCCGACTATTCGTTCGCTGTGCTGGAATCGTGATATAATTTTGATCTCCAAATATTCCCGCCCTGCCGCCACCGCCCCTGCCACTGATGGCGGACACAGTACGGTGACCGCTGATGGTGGAAACGCCCGCTCACTGCTGCCCCGTCGGACCGAATGCTCAGCTTTATTGTTGGTTATGAACCAAACATCAAATTGTTGTTAGTAAAGTATAGCAGACATTAATCTAAGTTTTTTACTCACTGTGGTTCCGTGACTGTTGCTGCGACAAGTGGGAATTATGTTGCCATAGAGTCCAACTTGTCTCAAAAACGTAAACTCTGGTCAGAAGGAATTAACGACCACAGACGTCTTTGTCATGGTGCTCTGTTGCTAGCTAAGCAATGGTTTTTGCTTTCAAAACTATTTGTCGTCCGAGTGACCATCTGCTTGGGCAGTGTTACCAAAAACCAACAGTTAGAGGCTCCACCTGGTGGCGAAACCAAGTACTTTGACTAATGTACAGTACATTTTCTGACAGCCATATCCCTCGTCTTCAGTCTCATCGGTTAATATGCTCCTGAGCAGTTGAATTATTAATAGCAATTAATCGATTATACCGACAGTCATTAATACCCCTATGCGGGGTGGACCAGCTGCCCGCTGTAATTATGAATTCTTTGCAGGGACATTGGAGAGATTTTACAGAGTATATGGTAATTTTTTTCCACTTATTTTCTGCCAAATCAATCAATAAATAAAAAAGATGTGCTCTTTTTGTTTTGCCTGCAGTTTGTACCAAACAAGTATACTCCCTTATGCGTGGAGAATATGATTTGCAGACTCAATGCTGTATTTCTAATGATATTTTGAGACACATTTTGCCTTTATCACAGAGTGGCAGCTCCTGTGATGTGGATATTACACTTGACCATATTGCGATTTCGATAATATTCCGATTCATTGTTCGGCCCTATTTGCTGGTCAATAATAAACCCACCACTGGTCTCTGCGCCCCACTGTCCTTGCACATTCCTTTTATGCCGTCCTCCGGTGGGAGTGGAGCTGGAGCAGGCACATTATTACATGGTGGTTTTTCTTTATCATTTGTCACTGTCAGAATAAACAGAGATCACCTCCGAGGGATCAGGGTGTGTCACGGCGTCTTCTTCATAACAACACAACACCAGGAGCCCACTGGATGCACCTTTTTTTTTTTTTTTATTGTGGCACAAACAGACATTGGATGTGCCTAAACTGTGTGCGGCTGCAAAACAAATATAAAATGTGAAGAGTTAGTCAGAGGCCTGTTTAGATTGTCTCTAGGTTTCCCATCCTCCCTACCTGATGCCAGGAGACATGTAAAGCTTCAAAAATGCCTCATATTTATAGTTTAATTTGCAAGAAAGGGCTCAGCAATTTCACAAAACCGCTGAGCACTGTAGTTTTTTTTTTTTTTGCAAACTCAATCAGGAGTAAACAGTGCATGTGTTGGGGACTATTTTCAGCTGTGGATTAATGCAGATTTGGTGCAGGATAGTGTATGTGGGATAGACTCAAAATAAACTACGACGCGTGTGTTCGCGGTAATGAAGGAACGTGTCGCCCGGTGCAACCGCGTCGCTCACTGATGTGATTTTAATAGTTTTTGGACAAAAAAACTGAGCTGTCTGACACAGAGGAATAGGAATAGGATATTTCAGGCTTTTGATATGCATATAATACTCGTTAGTGGGATTGATTCATTAAACAAAGAGTAAAAAAGCAAGCAGGAAATTTTCTTCTTCTTTTTTTTTGTTCAAGAACACACCTGCTCTGATTTAATGCCACCAGAAAAGAAGACTCTGAATATGCCTAATTTGTGCGGCGGTTATTTTTTACTGTGCGAATACCATGTCAGGGTTTAATCACTGTTGGTTTATATTATATTGAAAAATTATTACCTTTGCGAGGCGCTTCAGAAAATGTTGTGACAGCTGTTGTTGCTAAGTTCTATTTTGGTTTCTCCGTCGCAGTGTGCTGTGAGTGGACTTGTGGCAGTGTGGCGAGGCTTTCACCAAGATTTTTCATATGTTGTAAAGGAGAGGAGAAAAAAAAAAAAAAGAAAAAGAAAAAAAAGATAAGGAAGCTCAATGCTGTCCTCACTCTGTCATATCTGATGGATCTGCGGCTGTGTAGAAAGTTTTGCCCCAGTTTTGAAGTGAGGAGGTCCGGGGGTGAGGAGGAAAGGTTTGCCTCAGGCGCCTGCAGCTGTGTGATGGTCTGTTACTGGGAGTTTTCCACAACCCACTGGGACAAAAACAACTCTCTGGTCAGTCTCAATCTCTGACCTATACCTGGATGGGAAAAATCTGCTCGAAACCCTTTAGTTTTTCCATTTATATGCAAGAGACACACCACGCACACTGTATATCTGAAATCTCTCATCCACGCTCGATTGGTTTGTTCCTTGTTTTTATGTCTCGCAGGCTTGCAATTAATATTTGTTGCTCTCCAGCATGACTCAGGGATGATATTTATTGGAAGATCAATGCTTGTTTTCTTCAGTATTGTTCCAATTTCCTTTTGAGTCACGGAGGCACTCAAACTGATATAGACAAACATTAAAACTGTTGTCTTCACACGCTATTTTCTGCTAAAACTGCAAGCTTGTGTTTGGAATTATAATTACATGATAGTAACAATTGCTGTTACAAAGCCCGGGCCTTTCCGCCGCTCGCTTTTTTTCCCGCGCTACGAGAAGAAATTGCTATCTCGTAATAGTTCTTTGAAACACAATGTACCGAGAGAGGTATTACATCTGCTTTCTGTGAAGCAGATACTCCGGAGCAATGACGGCATTTTCTCGAGTTTTCTTTATTTTTTCCGCACACAAAGAGATTAAAGGCTATTACAGCCGCGACGCTCGTCGTGGCGAAGGAACGGGCCCTGTTTGTGAATCACCATATTGTGGTAAACACTTGAAAATGAGGAATGCGGCGATCACACATCTCCGTGATTGATGCGAATACAATGTCATCCATTTTTAAGTGCTCCCATGTGGACAGTTTATTATTTGAAACCGAACATCCACTTAACACCAGTGTTCGGTGTTTAAGGCAGCATTTAAGTGCCCTACTTGTGTACCTTCAGAAACAGGTAGTGGGTGTATTGACAACAACAACAACAACGACGACGACGTGTTTTAACTCTCGCCTTTAATATTTATAACCGCGTGTTTGACACTCACCAGTGCATATGCAGTTTATTCCTTTCATATTTCTGTTCAGTGTCATAATTTTCCCATTAAAACAACCAATTCTACAAGCTTCTTAGGGATGCATTAATAATGCATTATCACTCGGTAAACTGCAAGGAAATGTGACGTACCTTGACCATTTTTTTCCCCCTTCAATTGTTAAATATTTAAGATGCACATTCACCAAACATAAGGTTGTGTCACTGAACTGACATACTGTACATCTAGTTTAAAGCTTATTGCCCTTGTGAGGCGCTGCTGGTTCGACAGCGCTGCCGCTGCTGACACTGCTCGCTTTGCAGTCTGCTCCAGCATCTGCCAGCGTATTTGATGGCACATCAGAGGACACAGTAAACATTGACAGAAACATCTATCTTCCCGGCAACCTGTTTTTATGGATTTATCCCAGTTTAGATGCTCGCTGTCATAAATAAAAAAGAAAAGGTGCAGTGATCATTAGCAGCTGTGTCAGGTGAGGAAGTCACATAAGAACCGCGGCGTGTATTGTCATTATTTTTTTTTTCTTCTGATTGCTTTGTGAATTCAAGGAAAATAGACCCCATTAGTGGAGATAAACTCCCACTCTGATTATGATGACGGCATAGCGAAAGATTAACAATGTGAATGCTTGAAACGCAATTACCAGAGGCAATTGCAACTGTTGCTCTCTAACCACTAGTTGGCCTTCATGTCAGCTGTGTAGTGATTATATATTACTCATTCATCTGGGCTTTAAACGTCCCTACACTGATGCGTATCCGTCGACTTCAACTTCGTCTGAGTGGGTGTGTAGTTTACCCCGATAGCTTTGATGAAACTTGAAACATGACTACAGCTTCGCAATGAATCATGCGATATTACCAGTTGCTTTTTATAGACACATCAAAGTAATTAGAGCTTAATTTAATTAGGACCGAACAGCAGGAAGCTGCAAAGTCTAAACCTTAAAGTAGAAATAATTTATTGTACAGTTTACTTTTGATATTAAGTTTATTAAGCGACAGCCGCACAAGCTGGTGGAGAATGTGAAAGCACAGGAGCGGGATTTTATTTTGTCTTATTTTATGATGAAGTTAATACCTGACATGTTGTATATAATGCCTTTTGGTAACATAGCGTGTTCGTTAGTTACTAAGAGTTGCACAAGTATGTGGAAGTTGTGTAGTTTTGTCAGATTAATTAGAATCCTTGAGAGCACTTCTTCTCATTTGTAACCCGTCGTAGTGAGTTGTTATGTTTGACAATGGTGCGCTGTTTGAAAGTACTGGGAAATAATAGTTTAAACCAGCGGTCCACGCACAGAAAGAAAAAAAAGAAAGTTTTATTGTTTTATTTTTATTTCCAGCGCAGTCTACAGGGTGTTTTATTTTGAAAAATGACTAGCTCGTCTTCCCGTTACTTCCGTCTGTGGCTGTTTCCTGCACTTGACCGTCAGTTTTCATGCCCGGCCGTTAAACGAAGCCGTCAGTCTAACCGCCGCCGAAATATATATATAAAAAAAA
Source organism: Stegastes partitus (assembly GCF_000690725.1). NCBI lineage: Eukaryota > Metazoa > Chordata > Actinopteri > Pomacentridae > Stegastes > Stegastes partitus. The sequence goes on from NW_007579275.1 coordinate 113,013, forward strand.
AAAAACGTTTGGGGAGAGCTTCTTTGGAAAAACAGGATGCTGAGACAGCATATAAAGTAAACACATATTTAGCTAGTAATTTTATTCGTTTGTGAAACTTTTTGGTCGTAAAAACAATAATTTTTTGTTATGTGCGCAATGACCGGTCCATAGAAAACTTTCTTGTCCGTAGTGCAAAAACGTTTGGGGACCGCTGGTTTAAACAATGGCATAGGATCCGACAGCTTTGATCGGCACGTTCGTTCGAAATGCGCCAAAACAACAGATGGTAGATTCTGGACGTTACTCAGTGGGTAATAGAACGATGGTAGGTGTATTTTGTTAGCCTGTATGGCCAATTAAGCCTCGTTTATGGTGATATTTTAGAGAAGACTACAACAAGAGGGTGTAAAATAACAGCTCTGAGTTTTAACCAACCAGCGTTTACAACTGCACGACAATTTTTCAGCGTTGGTCGGAAGTACCTGCGCTAGATTTAATTATTTTTAGTCACCTGAAAACAGCCGTGAAACTGGTTTTACAGGGAACACACAAAAAGGTTTGAGCTGCCCTAAAATGCCCTATTTTTTATTTCTCTCACAAAAACATTGTACTATAAAGAAAGCTTGTGTCTTAATTTCTATTTCCTAGCGATTGCTACGTTGAGTTGAAAACTACATTTGCTCATATGCATTGTGTCTATTCACGCTTCGGTGATTTCGGGAATAGAATTAATTTCGTTTAAAGGGATTTAAACATTAATTAATTGTTCGGTGTCTGAGGGCAGACGTGGTTATGACAAACACTTAACTGCACTGACGTTGGATTATTTTATTACCAGCTTGTCATTTTGTGCAGTTTGGCTAAGAAAAGGCAAACAAACACCTTTACTGGGCTAACAAGGCACAAAAAATATTAACTGGGTACAACTGTGTGTGTGTGTGTGTGTGTGGTATTCTGATTAGGGTTTTAAACTAAAACATGTTCAGCATCACCTCGAACAGCCTCCATCTTTGGGGTGCTAATAGGCTGCAGTAGTGTGGACGTAGCAGATGTTATACATTTTTCTAAATAAGAACACATCTGTGTGCATGTAGCTTACAAGCCACTTCCATTTTAGCCTGAATTTAAGTTTCCAGATATGTTTACAAACTGCTTGTTTTCTCTCCGTTGAATATCATAACTGTTTTTTTCACCACAAATGCTGCACTGTCATCCTAAAACACAATAACGAATGATAAAATGGGTTTTTATCTGGAAATCACTAAACTCCAGCGTGCATTAGGGGATGTAATCAAGCACCAGCACATCCTGGAGAACAGCACATGTCAGGCTAACAGACCAGACGCCCAGAGGCTGACTGAGCAGGATGATACTGTACATGTGTTTGTGTGTACCAGAACACATATATACGTGCGACTTTTATCAGCAGCTAAACGTGTTTTGCCTCCTTTGGCTCACATCCGTGACTATAACAACGCGTTTAGTCTTTTCCCGAGGGGTATTACACACCACAATGACATCAGGGATAGACACCCGAGAGTGCTCACTGTTTATTGAGTGAACTGACTTGGTTACCAATTTGTGTTTGAAGGGAATATTTTATTGAATACACGGTGTCTAAGATCTCGGAACGATAACTCCACTTAAAAGAAACAGTACTTCATATTCGGTGTCGTCTCGATGAGGGAAGAAGAAGAAAAAAAAAACGTCTCCCTGTCACTCTTAATAACACGTTGTTTTAATCAGTAACGCAATACTTTCCCTCGGAGGCAGGCAGTGGCAGGAGGATTCGAGATCAATTCCTCACGCGCACACACACCCACAGATAAATACAGAAACACGAGCACACAGACGACTCTACAAATGCACAGAGGGTTTTCTGCCTCGCTTGCTTCCGGTCAAAGGTTACCTGCCACTTCTGGAAAACTGTATTATTTCATTATTGTCGTAACTGTTTCCTGTGCTCGGGATGAGTCCGCTGACGGGCCGCCACAAACACAAACACAGACGTTACCCCGGCAAGCGCCTTCACCTCTCAGACAAAACCTCCCTTTTCCTCGACCCGTTGCTTCCTCTAATTGTCGTCCGTCTCTGACGTCTGCGAGCCGCTAAAGTGACAGTCCTCGTTAAACAATCCCAACGAGGCTTGGCCGAATATAATAAGCACAAACTGTAACCGAGCATTAGCGGAGCTAGACCAATTGAATCCTAAGAACGAGTAATTTCACTGATGCCATCTCATTGTTGTTTCAATTCAATTTTCTCTTTACAATCAGGCATTAATGAATACCAAATGAAAGACATCAGCTGAGCTCCTGCCACGGCGCCGCTCGCATTGTTTCCTTTGCTTGTTGTAATGGCAGCTTTCGTACTCAGATCCCCTCGTGTGTCACACTCGTCATACGCTGTAATTCTTCAAGGTTTTCTTTGGCTGTCACGTCGTATTGAGTAGCCACCGTGCCCTTCGATATCTCCTTTTGTTCGCTGGCTGTTTGTTCATTTGTGTTTACTCGTCCTCTTATTACAACAGACACTCATTGTTGCCGTAAAAGAATTATCGATATATTAAGCGCTTGGCTGTGACAGACCATTTCACAGTTATGACATGTCTTTTTAATCAATAACGATATTAGAAAGCTATAATCGATTTTAAGGGATATCAATCAAAAGATATTGCATATAACAGCGTACAAATTAGCTAAAGTTAATGTATATGATAAATAAATAGCAGTCAAGCAGTCGTGTCTTGAAACTGAAATCCTGTCACTTTGTGTTAATATTATACAGACAGTGCAATGGCAGTATGTCTGGCTTATAATCCGTCTTTATGATTTCATTTAATAAATTATTTTAATTGTGAGTTAGCATTGAAAAATAAAATGTATGTGCACACGTGATTAGGCTTCATTCATTGGCAGGGATTCAATTATTTCGCCCTATTATGGCATCCACAATAACACGGGAGAGGAACAGGGCCGCAACAATTGAAAATGACCCTGTTTTCCATACCATCAACATGCAAACAGACAAACAGTCCATAATGAGCTGAAGGCTGCACACGATGCAGCACGTTCTCAGTGGGAAAGGTAGTCCTGTTACTAACACAGCGTTTGTAGCCGTCCAGGAGACGGAGATTTCTAACACGAGTTTGTTTTTATACTCTGTCACTAGTTCATAAATATTTAAATTCATACGATCATTAAAACTGGTTAAAAATACAATAAATAAGATGTTACAAAAATGTACAAATTGATGTTTGGTTAAAAATGTAATGGTGTTTATTCCATGGTTTATTTGATGTATTTATTGTATGTGACCCATTTGCATGAAATCAGTCACATTGTGCCTTGGGCTATATCCGAGATACAGCCTGAAGTACGTTAACACATGACACAATGTTGATGTTGGGTTTTCCTATTTAGATCAGTCCATTTAGTTGTTTTCTAAATGTAGGTAACATATATTATTACATATCGCTGTCATATACTGTCAGGCCCAATGCGACTGAATTCATGCAGATGGGTCACATATGTTCTTGCATATATAAATTATATATATTTGGAATAAGGGCTGCAAGGTGGTTCAGTGGTTAGCACCGTTGCCTCGCAGCAAGAAGGTCGCCGGTTTGTGTCCCGGTGAGGACACCCGGGATCTTTGTGCATAGAATCTCCATGTTCTCCCTGTGCAGCGTGGGTTCTCTCTGGGTTCTCCGGCTTCCTCCCACAGTCCAAAAACATGTTGAGGTTAATTGGTGATTCTAAATTGTTCGTAGGTGTGAATGTGAGTGTGCTTGGTTGTCTGTCTCTAAGTGTAGCCCTGTGATAGACTGGTGACCTGTCCAGGGTGTCCCCTGCCTTCACCCTGAGTCAGCTGGGATAGACTCCAGCCCCTCAAGATCCTAGTGAAGAGAAGGCGGTGTATAGATAGTGGATGGATGTTTGTAATATTAGTGCCTTTGTATGGACGGTTTCATGCATTGTTGTTGCAAGCTAGAATATTTTGACCCGTCTAACGACTGAATCTAGCTTGAACGACGTATTTTTGAGTCCGTCTAATGAGAGACACTTTTTTTTTATGGAACTTTATGTGCATTTAAAATGTTGGTTGTATGTTCTTTATTTTTGTAGTTTTCACTGTGTCTCTTGACTGAGGGGAACATAACTAATGTAGTTTGTGATTGCCAAACATTTTGGAGCAGTTTTTCACTTCTAGATTGATGGTTTTAAGTCGGGATGTCCCAGTCAAGTTTGCGTTTTTCTGCCTCCGATCAGATCAGAGACGTTTAATCATTAGCATCTGCCAAAATTGAGCACTAATCCGACACCATTTTCCTAAATTATGCTCGATAGCTGAATTAAAAAACAAAAAACAACAATAAAAACAAACAAATGCATTTTTGCAACCAAGTTGTTCCTTAATGCTGCATAAGTGATCATGAAACTCGTTTCATAGGACAGTGACGACCTGTATTTTCTACCTCAGTGATGGTCCGCTTATCCAGTGCTTTTCTGTGATCTTTCTTTCTTGAGAATAGCAGGATTTGGCTGAGTTTCCCAGCATGAACTTGATATGTTCCGGTTAGCGTTTACCTTTTAGGTGCCGTAACAGACTGGTAGTTTAGTTTACACAAAATTCCGTTGCTATACAATTGAACTGCATTCTCAAATGTGTTTTGAGGGG